>NC_084637.1:24276693-24576693 GCF_033978795.1 Nerophis ophidion
CATGTGATTTTGTAAGGACATTTTGGCTGGTCCTCACAAAGGTACCAATGCTCGGATGTGTTTGTGTGTGTTGGTGTATTATGTAGGCGTGTGTGTGTGAGTGTGTGTGTGTGTGTGTGTATTTCTGTGCATGTGTGCCACTACCTTTTACTGTGAGGACATGTGATTTTGTGAGGACATTTGGGCTGGTCCCCACAAGGATACAAATGCTAAGGTGTGTTTGTATTATGAATGCGTGTGTGTTTGTGTATGCATGTGTGTGAGTGCGTGTTTGTGTGTGTGTATTTCTCTGAATGTGTGCCACTACCTTTACTGTGAGGACATGAGATTTTGTGAGGACATTTTAGCTGGTCCCCACAAGGGTACAAATGCTTGGATGTGTTTGTGTGTGTTAGTGTATTATGTAGGTGTGTGTGTGTGTGTGTGTATTTCTCTGCATGTGTGCCACTACCTTTACTGTGAGGACATGTGATTTTGAGGACATTTTGGCTGGTCCCTACGAGGGTAGAAATGCTCGGATGTGTTTGTGTGTATGTATGTATGCGTGTTTGTGTGTGTGTGTGTGTATTTCTCTGCATGTGTGCCACTACCTTTATTGTGAGGACATGTGATTTTGTGAGGACATTTTTGGCTGGTCCTCACAAAGGTCAAACTGCTAGGATGTGTGTGTGTGTGTGTGTGTTCTGGCAATGCTCACGTAATGGGGACATTGCTCTGTTTACACAGTCACCTTTAGGGGATCTCTGACGGTTTGGGGACTAAAAACAGGTCCCCTAAAAGGAAACCTTTTTAAATGATAGTCAGATCCATTTTTAAGCTTTGGCCCATAAAACATGGCTGTAACATGACAGATTTAACTTGAACTTTTTTTTTTCTTCAAATGGTCCTCAGAAGTCACGTAAAAATTTGTGTGAATTATGCAAAATGATTTAAATTTGGTCCCCATGAACCATATTCACTCTTTTTCCCCAGGGTACCCGGTAAGAATGATCAGCACATTACTTCATCAATCCAGAGATTTAAAGATGTGTATGAGCTAACTGGGCAGTGGCCATTTTACCTCATTTTTTATGCCTCCAGAACCTGTAGAAAGAGTGGTCCCCACAAGTCACGATCGAAAACTTTGTCCCCATCCCAAATGATAAGCACTATTGTGTGTGTATGTGTGTGTGTGTGCGTGTATTTCGCTGCATGTGTGCCACTACCTTTACTGTAAGGACATGTGATTTTGTGAGGACATTTTTGGCTGGTCCTCACAAAGGTACAAACCCCGTTTCCATATGAGTTGGGAAATTGTGTTAGATGTAAATATAAACGGAATACAACGATTTGCAAATCCTTTTCAACCCATATTCAGTTGAATGCACTACAAAGACAAGATATTTGATGTTCAAACTCTTAAACATTATTTTTTTTTGCAAATAATAATTAACTTAGAATTCATGGCTGCAACACGTGCCAAAGTAGTTGGGAAAGGGCATGTTCACCACTGTGTTACATCACCTTTTCTTTTAACAACACTCAATAAATGCTTGGGAACTGAGGAAACTAATTGTTGAAGCTTTGAAAGTGGAATTCTTTACCGTTGTTGTTTTATGTAGACCAGGGGTCACCAACACGGTGCCCGCGGGCACCAGGTAGCCCGTAAGGACCAGATGAGTCGCCCGCTGGCCTGTTCTAAAAATAGCTCGAATAGCAGCACTTACCACTGAGCTGCCTCTATTTTTAAAAAATGTATTTATTTACTAGCAAGCTGATCTCGCTTTGCTCGACATTTTTAATTCTAAGAGAGACAAAACTCAAATAGAATTTGAAAATCCAAGAAAATATTTTAAAGACTTGGTCTTCACTTGTTTAAATAAATTCATTCATTTTTTTAATTTGCTTCTTAAAACTTTCAGAAAGACAATTTTAGAGAAAAAATACAACCTTAAAAATTATTTTAGGCTTTTTAAACGCACATACCTTTTTACCTTTTAAATTCCTTCCTCTTTTTTCCTGACAATTTAAATCAATTTTCAAGTATTTTTTTTTATTGTAAAGAATAATAAATACATTTTCATTTAATTCTTCATTTTAGCTTCTGTTTTTTTGACAAAGAATATTTGTGAAATATTTCTTCAAACTTCAAAAATATTCTGGCAAATCTAGAAAATCTGTACAATCAAATTTAAATGTTATTTCAAAGTCTTTTGAATTTCTTTTAAAAAAAAATTCTGGAAAATCTAGAAGAAATAATGATTTGTCTTTGTTAGAAATATAGTTTGGTCCAATTTGTTATATATTCTAACAAAGTGCAGATTGGATTTGAACCTATATAAAAAATGTCATAAAAATTCTAAAATTAATCTTAATCAGGATAAATTACTAATCATGTTCCATAAATTATTTTTTTAATTTTTTCAAAAAGATTAGAATTAGCTAGTTTTCCTCTTTTTTTTTTTGATTAAATTTTGAATTTCAAAGAGTCGAAATTGAAGATAAACTATGTTTCAAAATTTAATTTTCTCTTTTTTCCTGTTTTCGCCTCTTTTTAAACCGTTCAATTGAGTGATTTTTTTTATAATTTATTCTCTACAAAAAACCTTCCGTAAAAGGAAAAAAAATGTACGACAGAATGACAGACAGAAATACCCATTTTCTATATATATAGATGTATTTATTAAAGGTAAATTGAGCAAATTGGCTATTTCTGGCAATTTATTTAAGTGTGTATCAAACTGGTAGCCCTTCGCATTAATCAGTACCCATGAAGTAGCTCTTGCTTTCAAAAAGGTTGGTGACCCGTGATGTGGAGCTTTAGTCGTTCCACAGTCCAGGGTCTCCGCTGTCGTATTTTACGTTTCATAATGCGCCACACATTTTCAATGGGAAACAGGTCTGGACTGCAGGCGGGTCAGGAAAGTACCTTCACTCTTTTACTACGAAACCACGCTGTTGTAACACGTGGCTTGGCATTATCTTGCTGACATAAGCAGGGGTGTCAATGACAACGTTGCTTGGATGACAACATATGTTGCTCCAAAACCCGTATTGACCATTCAGCATTAATGGTGCCTTCACAGATGTGTAAGTTACCAATGCATTGGGCACTGATGCACCCCCATACCATCACAGATGCTGGCTTTTGAACTTTGCCCCTATAACAATCCAGATGTTTATTTTCCTCTTTGTTCCGGAGGACACCACGTCCACAGTTTCCAAATATAGTTTGAAATGTGCACTCGTCAGACCACAGAACACTTTTCCACTTTGCATCAGTTCATCTTAGATGAGCTCGGGCCCAGAGAAGCCAGTGGCGTTCCTGGGTGTTGTTGATAAATGTCTTTTGCTTTGCATAGCAGAGTTTTAACTTGCACTTACAGATGTAGCAACCAACTGTAGTTACTGACAGTGGTTTTATGAAGTGTTCCTGAGCCCATGTGGTGACATCCTTTACACACTGATGTCTGTTTTTGATGCAGTCCCGCCTGAGGGTTCAAAAGTCCGTAATATCATCGCTTACGTGTAGTGATTTCTACCGATTCTCTGAACCTTTTGATGATTTTACGGACCGTAGATGGTAAAATCCTTAAATTCCTTGCAATAGCTGGTTGAGAAATGTTGTTCTAAAACTGTTTGACAATTTGCTTACAAATTGTGACCCTCGCCCCATCCTTGCTTGTGAATTACTTAGCATTTCATGGCAGCTGCTTTTATACCCAATCATGGCACCCATCTGTTCCCAATTAGCCTGCACACCTGTGGGATGTTCCATATAAGTGTTTGATGAGCATTCCTCAACTTTATCAGTATTTATTGCCACCTTTCCCAACTTCTTTGCCACGTGTTGCTGGCATCAAATTCTAAAGTTAATGATTATTTGCAAAAAAAAAAAATGTTTATCAGTTTGAACATCAAATATGTTGTCTTTGTGGCATATTCAACTGAATATGGGTTGAAAATGATTTGCAAATCATTGTATTCCATTTATATTTACATCTAACACAATTTCCCAACTCGTATAGAAACGGGGTTTGTACAAATGCTAGGATGCCTGTGTGTGTGTGTGTGTGTGTGTGTGTGTGCGTGGCACAGCACTGGCACACAAGCCTCACACGCCTTGTTAACTTTCTGCTTTTCTCTGTTCTGCGTGTGTGTGTGTGTGTGTGTGTGTGTGTGTGTGTGTGTGTGTGTGTGTGTGTGTGTGTGTGTGTGTGTTTGCCCCGCAACCTGGTCCAGCTGGGACGGTCATTAGGTTATTTAATGAACATTTCTTCCAGTTCCTTCTTTTTCTATTGCTGCTCACTCGCCGCCGTTGTGATGGCGGCGGGGGTGGGGTCGAGGGTGGAAGGCGTGGTGGGGGCGGAGCTAACAAAGGCGTCGAGGAAAGTTCCGACAGTGGCTCATGTTTCCGAAATCGCGCGTGCATCAATCAGGCGGCGCGTATGAGACGATGGAACAAAATGGGGAGGGATTAACTCTGCCGCCATGGCAACCGGTGACTTAGCGGTGCTCATTTCCATGACAACGATATCGGGACGCCATCTTAATTCCGACTGCAGGAACTTTGATCCGTCGCGAAGGGGCGGAAGGATTAACGACGTATCGCATTGAGGTGTAGGGGTGCAGGTCAAAGGTCACACTCACCTGAGTGCTGCTATGACAACAGATGAACTTTGACCTCAGTCAACGCAGGCTGATCAAAAGTTGTTGTTGACTGCTTGAAAGCACAGCAAATATACAAACCCCGTTTCCATATGAGTTGGTAAATTGTGTTTGCAAATCATTTTCAACCCATATTCAGTTGAATATGCTACAAAGACAACATATTTGATGTTCAAACTGATAAACATTTTTTTTGTGTGCAAATAATCATTAACTTTAGAATTTGATGCCAGCAACACGTGACAAAGAAGTTGGGAAAGGTGGCAATAAATACTGATAAAGTTTGGGAATGCTCATCAAACACTTATTTGGAACATCCCACATGTGTGCAGGCTAATTGGGAACATGTGGGTGCCATGTGTGGGTATAAAAACAGCTTCCCAAAAAATTCTCAGTCTTTCACAAGAAAAGATGGGGCGAGGTACACTCCTTTGTCCACAACTGCGTGAGCAAATAGTCAAACAGTTTAAGAACAACGTTTCTCAAAGTGCAATTGCAAGAAATTTAGGGATTTCAACATCTACGGTCCATAATATCATCAAAAGGTTCAGAGAATCTGGAGAAATCACTCCACGTAAGCGGCATGGCCGGAAACCAACATTGAATGACCATGGCATTTGATCCCTCAGACGGCACTGTATCAAAAACCAACATCAATCTCTAAAGGATATCACCACATGGGCTCAGGAACACTTCAGAAAGACAATGTCACTAAATACAGTTGGTCGCTACATCTGTAAGTGCAAGTTAAAGCTCTACTATGCAAAGCGAAAGCCATTTATCAACAACATCCAGAAACGCCGACGGCTTCTTTGGGCCCGAGATCATCTAAGATGGACTGATGCAAAGTGGAAAAGTGTTCTGAGGTCTGACGAGTCCACATTTCAAATTGCTTTTGGAAATATTCGACAATGTGTCATCTGGACCAAAGGGGAAGCGAACCATCCAGACTGTTATTGACGCAAAGTTCAAAAGCCAGCATCTGTGATGGTATGGGGGTGCATTAGTGCCCAAGGCATGGGTAACTTACACATTTGTGAAGGCACCATTCATGCTGAAAGGTACATACAGGTTTTGGAACAACATATGCTGCCATCTAAGCGCAGTCTTTTTCAAGGACGCCCCTAATTTTCCTGAAGGAACTCTCCTGAAGGAATCAATAAAGTACTATCCATCTATCTATCTATCTGCTTATTTAAGACAATGGCAAACCGCATTCAGCACGTGTTACAACAGCGTGGCCTTGTAAAAAAAGAGTGCGGGTACTTTCCTGGACCGCCTGCAGTCCAGACCTGTCTCCTATCGAAAATATGTGGCGCATTATGAAGTGTAAAATACGACAGCGGAGACCCCGGACTGTTGAACGACTGAAGCTCTACATAAAACAAGAATGGGAAAGAATTCCACTTTCAAAGCTTCAACAATTAGTTTCCTCAGTTCCCAAACATTTATTGAGTGTTGTTAAAAGAAAAGGTGATGTAACACAGTGGTGAACATGCCCTTTCCCAACTACTTTGGCACGTGTTGCAGCCATGAAATCTAAGTTAATTATTATTTGCAAAAAAAAATAAAGTTTATGTGTTTGAACATCAAATTTCTTGTCTTTGTAGTGCATTCAATTGAATATGGGTTAAAAAGGAATTGCAAATCACTGTATTCTGTTTATATTTACATCTAACACAATTTCCCAACTCATATGGAAATAGGGTTAGTACTACGCTAACATGAAGTCTTACTTTACCAGTAGCATCACTTATTGCGGATGTTAACATCAGCATTATCATCTGTAATTAGCGCTAACAATAATGTTAACATCAGCACTTTCATCGGTAATTATCGCAAACATGAATGTTAACATCAGCACTATCATCGGTAATTAGCGCTAACATGTATGTTAACATCAGCACTATCATCATTAATTAGCGCTAACATTAATGTTATCATCAGCACTATCATCGGTATTTAGTGCTAACATGAATGTTAACATCAGCACTATAATCGGTAATTATCGCTAACATGAACGTTAACATCAGCACTATTATCGGTAATTAGCGCTAACACGAATGTTAACATCAGCACTATCAACATTAATGTCAGCGCTAATTAATGATAACATCAGCACTATCATCGTTAATTAGCGCTAAAATGAATGTTAACATCAGCACTATCATCGGTAATTAGCTCTAACATGAATGTTAACAAAAACATGCACCTGGGGATAGGTTGATTGGCAACACTAAATTGGCCTTAGTGTGTGAATGTGAGTGTGAATGTTGTCTGTCTATCTGTGTTGGCCCTGCGATGAGGTGGTGACTTGTCCAAGGTGTACCCCGCCTTCCGCCCGATTGTAGCTGAGATAGGCGCCAGCGCCCCCCGCGACCCCGAAAGGTAATAAGCGGTAGAAAATGGATGGATGGATTGACGAATGTTAACATCAGCTTTATCATTGGTAATTAGCGCTAAAACAAATGTTAACATCAGCACTATCATCGGTAATTAACGCTAACACGAATGTTAACATCAGCACTATCATCGGTAATTAGCGCTAACACGAATGTTAACATCAGCTTTATCATTGGTAATTAGCGCTAAAACGAATGTTAACAACACTATCATCATTAATTAGTGCTAACACTAATGTTAACATCAGCACTTTCATCGGTAATTATCGCAAACATGAACGTTAACATCAGCATTATCATCGGTAAATAGCGCTAACACAAATGTTAACATCATCACTATCATCGGTATCTAGTGCAAACATAAATGTTAACATCAGCACTATCATCGTTAATTAGCGCTAAAATGAATGTTAACATCAGCACTATCCTCGTTAATTAGCGCTAACACGAATGTTAACATCAGCACTATCATCGCTAATTAGCGCTAACACAAATGTGAACATCAGCACTATCATCGGTATTTAGTGCTAACATGAATGTTAACATCAGCACTATAATCGGTAATTAGCGCTAACACAAATGTGAACATCAGCACTATCGTCGTTTAGTAGCACTAATAGGAATGTTAACATCAACACTATCATTGGTAATTACTCCTAACAGAAATGTTAACATCAGCACTATCATCGGTAATTAGCACTAACACGAATGTTAACATCACACTATCGTCGGTGATTAGCGCTACCACGAATGATAACATCAGCACTTTCAGCAGTAATTAGCACTAACATGAATGTTAACATCAGCACTGTAATGGGTATTTAGCGCTAAAACAAATGTTAACATCAAAACTATCATTGGTAGTTAGTGCTAACAAGAATGTTATCACTAACATGAATGTTAACATCAACACTATCATCGGTAATTAGTACCATGATTTGCGCTTACATAAATGCTAACATTAGCACTAGCATCAGCTAACGCGGCTGTTAACATTAGCACTACCATCAGTGATAAGCACTAACATGAATGTTTGCATTAGCACGAGCATCAGTGATTAGCGCTAACATGCATGCTATCATTAGTACTCATGATTTGCGCTTACGTAAATCTTAACATTAGGACTAGCATCAGCTAACGTGGATATTAACATTAGCACTACATCAGTGATTAGCACTAACATGAATATTCGCAATAGCACGAGCATCAGTGATTAGCGCTAACATGTATGCTAACATTAGCACAAGTGATTAGCGCTAACATGTATGCTAACATTAGTACAAGTGATTTGCCCTTACATAAATGTTAACATTAGCACTAACATCAGCTAACACGAATGTTAACCACAACTTTTAGTTTTATACCTATAAAATTGGCTATAATGTAAGCATTCTAACACTTAGCTGGAAAGCCCCAAGTAATAATATCCACGTCTTTTAGTATTATACCTAAAAAATTGGCTATAATATAGGCATGATAACACTTAGCTGAACAGCCCCAAGTAATAATATCCACGACGTCTTTTAGTATTATACCTAAAGAATTGGCAAAAATGTATCCATGCTAAAACTTAGCTGAATAGCCCCAAGCAATAATATTCACGACTTTTCGTTTTATACCTAAAAACCTGGCTAAAATGTAGGCATGCTAACACTTAGCTGAATAGCCCAAAGTAACAAAATCCATGACTTTTGGTTTAATACCTACAAAATTGGCTAAAATTTAGGCATGCTAATACTTAACTGAATAGCTCCAAGTAATAATATCCACAATTTTTTGTTTTATACCTTTAAAACTGGCTAAAATGTAGGCATGCTAACACTTAGCTGAGTAGCCCCAAGTAATATTATCCACGGCTTTTAGTTACATATCTAAAAAAATAGCAAAAATGTAGGCATGCTAACACTTAGCTGAATAGCCCCAAGTAACAATACCCATGAATTCTAGTTTTATACCTGAACAATTGGTTAAAATGTAGCCATGCTAACACTTAGCTGAATAGTCCCAAGTAATAATATCAACGATTTTTAGTTTTATACTTGAAAAATTGGCTAAAATGTAGCCATGCTAACACTGAGCTAAATAGCCCCAAGTAATAATATCCATGACTTTTTGTGTTGTATCAAAAAAATTGGCTAAAATGTAGACATGCTAACACTTAGCTGAATAGCCCCAAGTAATAATATCCACGATTTTTAGTTTTATACCTAAAAAAATGGCTAAAATGTAACCATGCTAACACTTAGCTGAATAGCCCCAAGTAACAATATCCATGACTTTTAGTTTCATACCTAAAAAATTGGCTAACATGTAGCCATGCTAACACTTAGCTGAATAGCCCCAAGTAATAATATCCACATTTTTGTGTTTTATACCTATAAAATTGGCTAAAATGTAGGCAATGTTAACACTTGGCTAAATAGCCCCAAATAATAATATCTACACATTTTTTATTTAAACCTATACAATTGGCTAAAATATAGGCATGCTACCACTTAGCTCAATAGCCCCAAGTAATAATTTCTACGACTTTTAGTTTTACACTATAAAATTGGCTAAAATGTAGCCATGCTAACACTTAGCTGAATAGCACCAAGTAACAATATCCATGACTTTTAGTTTCATACCAAAAAAAATGGCTAAAATGTAGGCATGATAACACTTAGCTAAATAGCCCCAAGTAATAGTATCCACGACTTTTTGTTTATACCTGAAAAAATGGCTAAAATGTAGGCATGCTAACACTTAGCTGAATAGCCCTGAGGAACATTATCCATGACTTTTAGTTTTACACCTATAAAATTGGCTAAAATGTAGCCATGCTAACACCTAACTGAATAGCCCCAAGTCACATTAGCCATGATTTTTAGTTTTATACCTATACAATTGGCTAAAATGTAGCCATGCTAACACTTAGCTGAATAGCCCCAAGTAATAATATCAACGATTTTTAGTTTTACACTTGAAAAATTGGCTAAAATGTAGGCATGCTAACACTTAGCTGAATAGCCCCAAGTAATAATATATACGACTTTTAGTTTTACACCTATAAAATAAGCTAAAATGTAGGCATGCTAACACTTAGCTGAAAAGCCCCAAGTAATAATATCCATGAGTTTTAGTTTCATATCTGCAACACTGGCTAAAATGTAGGCATGATAACAGTTAGCTAAATAGCCCCAAGAAATAATATCCACGAATTTTGGTTTATACCTGAAAAATTGGCTAAAATGTGGGCATGCTAACACTTAGCTCAATAGCCCCAAGTAATAATATCCACAACTTTTAGTTTAATACCTTAAAAAATTGGCTAAAATTCAAGCATGCTAACACTTAGCTGAATACCCCCAAGTAATAATATTCACGACTTTTAGTTTTATACCTAAAAAATTGGCAAAAAAAATGTAAGCATGCTAACACTTAGCTGAATAGCCACAAGTAATAATATCCACGTTTTTTGTTTTATATCTGAAAAAATGGCTAAGATGTAGGCATGCTAACACTTAACTGAGTAGCCCCAAGTCACAATATCCATGACTTTTAGTTTTATACCTATAAAATTGGCTAAAATGTAGGAATGCTAACACTTAGCTGAATAGCCCCAAGTAACAATATCCACGACTTTTAGTTTTATACCTGAAAAATTGGCTAAAATGTAGGCATGATAACACTTAGCTGAATAGCCCCAAGTAATAATATCCACATTTTTAGTTTTATACCTGAAAAATTGGCTAAAATGTAGGCATGCTAACACTTAGCTGAATAGCCCTAAGGAACATTATCCATGACTTTTAGTTTTACACCTATAAAATTGGCTAAAATGTAGCCATGCTAACACCTAACTGAATAGCCCCAAGTCACATTAGCCATGATTTTTAGTTTTATACCTATACAATTGGCTAAAATGTAGCCATGCTAACACTTAGCTGAATAGCCCCAAGTAATATCAACGATTTTTAGTTTTACACTTAAAAAATTGGCTAAAATGTAGGCATGCTAACACTTAGCTGAATAGCCCCAAGTAATAATATATACGACTTTTAGTTTTACACCTATAAAATAAGCTAAAATGTAGGCATGCTAACACTTAGCTGAAAAGCCCCAAGTAATAATATCCATGAGTTTTAGTTTCATATCTGCAACACTGGCTAAAATGTAGGCATGATAACAGTTAGCTAAATAGCCCCAAGTAATAATATCCACGAATTTTGGTTTATACCTGAAAAATTGGCTAAAATGTGGGCATGCTAACACTTAGCTCAATAGCCCCAAGTAATAATATCCACAACTTTTAGTTTAATACCTTAAAAAATTGGCTAAAATTCAAGCATGCTAACACTTAGCTGAATACCCCCAAGTAATAATATTCACGACTTTTAGTTTTATACCTAAAAAATTGGCAAAAAAAATGTAAGCATGCTAACACTTAGCTGAATAGCCACAAGTAATAATATCCACGTTTTTTGTTTTATATCTGAAAAAATGGCTAAGATGTAGGCATGCTAACACTTAACTGAGTAGCCCCAAGTCACAATATCCATGACTTTTAGTTTTATACCTATAAAATTGGCTAAAATGTAGGAATGCTAACACTTAGCTGAATAGCCCCAAGTAACAATGTCCACGACTTTTAGTTTTATACCTGAAAAATTGGCTAAAATGTAGGCATGATAACACTTAGCTGAATAGCCCCAAGTAATAATATCCACATTTTTGGTTTTATACCTGAAAAATTGGCTAAAATGTAGGCATGCTAACACTTAGCTGAATAGCCCTAAGGAACATTATCCATGACTTTTAGTTTTACACCTATAAAATTGGCTAAAATGTAGCCATGCTAACACCTAACTGAATAGCCCCAAGTCACAATAGCCATGATTTTTAGTTTTATACCTATACAATTGGCTAAAATGTAGCCATGCTAACACTTAGCTGAATAGCCCCAAGTAATAACATCAACGATTTTTAGTTTTACACTTGAAAAATTGGCTAAAATGTAGGCATGCTAACACTTAGCTGAATAGCCCCAAGTAATAATATATACGACTTTTAGTTTTACACCTATAAAATAAGCTAAAATGTAGGCATGCTAACACTTAGCTGAAAAGCCACAAGTAATAATATCCATGAGTTTTAGTTTCATATCTGCAACACTGGCTAAAATGTAGGCATGATAAGAGTTAGCTAAATAGCCCCAAGTAATAATATCCACGAATTTTGGTTTATACCTGAAAAATTGGCTAAAATGTGGGCATGCTAACACTTAGCTCAATAGCCCCAAGTAATAATATCCACAACTTTTAGTTTAATACCTTAAAAAAATTGGCTAAAATGCAAGCATGCTAACACTTAGCTGAATACCCCCAAGTAATAATATTCACAACTTTTAGTTTTATACCTAAAAAATTGGCAAAAAAAAATGTAAGCATGCTAACACTTAGCTGAATAGCCACAAGTAATAATATCCACATTTTTTTTGTTTTATATCTGAAAAATTGGCTAAGATGTAGGCATGCTAACACTTAACTGAGTAGCCCCAAGTCACAATATCCATGACTTTTAGTTTTATACCTATAAAATTGGCTAAAATGTAGGAATGCTAACACTTAGCTGAATAGCCCCAAGTAACAATGTCCACGACTTTTAGTTTTATACCTGAAAAATTGGCTAAAATGTAGGCATGATAACACTTAGCTGAATAGCCCCAAGTAATAATATCCACATTTTTGGTTTTATACCTGAAAAATTGGCTAAAATGTAGGCATGCTAACACTTAGCTGAATAGCCCCAAGTAACAATACTCATGAATTCTAGTTTTATACCTGAAAAATTGGCTAAAATGTAGGCATGCTAACACTTAGCTGAATAAACCCAAGTAACAATATCCATGACTTTTAGTGTTGTACCTAAAAAAAAATGGCTGAAATGTAGACATGCTAACACTTAGCTAAATAGCCTCAAGTAATATTATCCATGACTTTGAGTTTAATACCTAGAAAATTTGCTTAAATATAGGCATGTTAACATTTCGCTGAATAGCCCCAAGTAATAATATCAACAATTTTTGGTTTATACTTGAAAAATTGGCTAAAATTTAGCCATGCTAACACTTAGCTGAATAGCCCCAAGTAATAATTTCAACGATTTTTAGTTTTACACTTGAAAAATTGGCTAAAATGTAGGCATGCTAACACTTAGCTGAATAGCTCCAAGTAATAATATCCACGACTTTTAGTTTTATACCTAAAAAATTGGCAAAAAAATGTAAGCATGCTAACACTTAGCTGAATAGCCCCAACTAACAATATCCATGACTTTTAGTTTTATACCTGGAACATTGGCTAAAATGCAGGCATGCTACCACTTAGCTGAATAGCCCCAAGTAATAATATCCACAACTTTTAGTTTTATACCTAAAAAAATTGGCTAAAATGTAGCCATGCTAACACTTAGCTGAATAGCCCCAAGTAATAATATCCACGACTTTTAGTTTTATACCTAAAAGAATGGCTAAAATGTAGGCATGCTAACACTTAGCTGAATAGCCCCAAGTAATAATATCCATGAATTTTAGTTTAGCGCGCTAGGTCAATAAAGTAAATTATAATTTTTCAGAAATATATTTGTATTCTTAACTGTTAATGAAAAATAAGCACTATAAGGTGTAGGTGAGATTTGTAGTACTCACAGTCAAGGATAAAAAACACTGTGAAGCATGATTGTGGAATTTCATCCTTAAATTGTAATTGTACTTCCTGTCCAGCCTGTGCAGGTTACTGACACCACGTTGTCGTAACGTCAGGCCACGGAATCGATGGCGAGCGGACCGTGTCAGGCTCCATCACTTCCTGCTCACAGAGCGAGACAGGGGCAGTTGTGGTCTGAGAGGACGGTGCAGGACCCAAAGTTGTGTAACCTCTCATTGAAATGACTGCAATGGTGTTTGGAGTCAAAGCGAGGAGCGTCGCTGCCGAGGCCAAGAGGAGGAAAACCCTATTCCGTCTGGTGCAATAAGGACAAACAGTAGCAACATGTGACAGCGTAGATGACAACTTACTTTTGTGGTTGTGCTGCATGTCTGGTGCCGGCGCTCCACCTCAGACCGTCATGTCTTCACCGCCTCTCACAAAAACGAACAAACAAATAAAAGTTGTCATGTTATTCGTTGCTCACACCTTGGTCCAGGCGCCGGAGACTGTGGCGGGCATGACGGCGGGGCTTCGACGGGGGAAAAAAAAAAACAACGAGAGAGCGAGAGGAGACAAATTCAGCTCGGCTTCACTAATCTGAATCTCTTCATCTCCCCTCCTCATCCTCATCTCTCTCACTCTCTCGCCCCTCCACCCCCCCTCCCCATGCTCCAATTGGGGATTAAATAGGAAAAGGGCTCAGTGTGTGAAAGTGGAGGACAGCTGCATACGAATTAAAGGCACACGCCAACGTAGGAGCACGACGGGCAAATGGACACAACCACACCTGACTTGAAGACACCATCACTCAGTCGTTATCATTATTAATTGTGACACTGCAGGGTGTCTCCAAAGACTGGACACATCCGGAAAATTGGCATACATACAGCCCTTTGAGACACTAGTGATTTAGGGCTATATAAGTAAACATTGATTGATTAATTGATACACATACACCTTTAAATATACATATATACATACACATATACATGTGTTTATACATACACACACACACATACATATATATATATATATATATGTATGTATGTATATATATATATATATATATATATATATATATATATACATATATATATATATATATATATATATATATATATCCATCCATCTTATACCGCTTATTCCCTTTGGGGTCGCGGGGGGCGCTGGTGCCTATCTCAGCTACAATCGGGCGGAAGGCATGGTAAGCCCTGGACAAGTTGCCACCTCATCGCAGGGCCAACACAGATAGACAGACAACATTCACACTCACATTCAAACACTAGGGCCAATTTAGTGTTGCCAATCAACCTATCCCCAGGTGCATGTCTTTGGAAGTGGGAGGAAGCCGGAGTACCCGGAGTGAACCCACGCATTCACGGGGAGGACATGCAAACTCCACATAGAAAGATCCCGAGCCCGGGATTGAACCCTGGACTACTCAAGACCTATATACACACACACATATACATGTATACATGTGTATATATATATATATATATATATATATATATATATATATATATATGCATACACATATACATGCACATATACATATATACATACATACACAAATATATATACAGTACATATATACATACACATATATATTTATACATTTATACATACACATGTATACATATAAATATATACATACACACAAATATATGAACATTTATACATATATACATACACACACACACACATATATATATATATAAATATATTTATACATATATACATACACATGTATAATATACAGTATATTCATATATGTACATATACATACAAACATACATATATATACAAATACGTATACATATTAATATGCATATATACATATATATATATTGTACAAATGTACATACATACATTTATTTATATATATATATATATATCTATGTACATATATAAATAAGGTTTCTCATAGTCATTCTCATTGACATCCCACTGGGTTGTGAGTTTTTCCTTGCCCTCATGTGGGATCTAAACGGAGGATGTAAATGCACAGGACGCCAGTATAGGCGTCATATGATCAAACTTTCTTGTTCTTGTCAAAAGTCTAGCAGCCACTTTTTGTACCAACTGTAATATTTCAATGCTAGACATAGGGCATACTTGCCAACCCTCCCAATTTTCCCGGGAGACTCCCGAATTTCAGTGCCCCTCCCGAAAATCTCCCGGGGCAACCATTCTCCCGAATTTCTCCCGATTTCCGCCCGGACAACAACATTGGGGGCATTCCTTAAAGGCACTGCCTTTATCGTTTGCTACAACCTGTCGTAAAGTCAGTTTTCCCTCCTTACAAACGTCGTGCCAGTCTAATCATATCGCATATACGTCATTTACACACACACACACGAGTGAATGCAATGCATACTTGGTCAACAGCCATACAGGTCACACTGAGGGTGGCCGTATAAACAACTTTAACACTGTTACAAATATGCGCCACACTGTAAACCTGTCACAGATAGTTGGTGATGAACCCCAAGATGAAGAGACAGAGGCAGGCATTGAATAAGGAAACATGGTTTTGATATAAAATACTAGAACAAAACCAAACAAAGGGTACAAACACAAGGCGGATTACAAACTAAGGGAGCTAGCATGGGAGATAGAAAACAAAAGGGTCTTTAGCATGGAAAACAGAAGTCGTACTTGTACTTAGAAAACAAACTGGAAGCAGGGAACAAAAGACAGTAAGCTAAAAACCGCTATCAAACATAGCTTACTGCAACGCTGCATTAACACGACAAGATACGACACGACAGGTAGCAATGACAAGTGCGACATGCAATACAGTAATCCAGCAGTGACTGGATGGGAAGACAGGTCTAAATAGGAGCGGACTGATTGACACCAGGTGTGGCCGGGTGCCAATCAGCCGCAGCTGAGGGGGAACACAGCACTCAGGGAGAAAGACAGCAAACCAACAAAATAAGAGCGCTAACAGGAAACACTACACACACAGAGGAAACAAAGACAAATGCAGAGGAAAAAACTAAAACATAGTCAAACTTTCAGAGGCAAGCCTGACAGAACCCACACTGAACAAGAATGACAAACACATTTCGGGAGAACATCCGCACCGTAACACAACATAAACACAACAGAACAAATACCAAGAACCTCTTGCAGCACTAACTCTTCCGGGACGCAAAAATATACACCCCCACTACCACCAAACCCCCCCCGCAATCTCCCGACTTCGGAGGTCTCAAGGTTGGCAAGTATGACATAGAGAGAGCTGAAAATAATTCGTTACAGCAGGGGTCACCAACGCAGTGCCCGCGGGCACCAGGTAGCCCGTAAGGACCAGATGAGTAGCCCGCTGGCCTGTTCTAAAAATAGCTCAAATAGCAGCACTTACCAGTGAGCTGCCTCTATTTTTTAAAATTGTATTTATTTACTAGCAAGCTGGTCTCGCTTTGCTCGACATTTTTAATTCTAAGAGAGACAAAACTCAAATAGAATTAGAAAATCCAAGAAAATATTTTAAAGACTTGGTCTTCCATCCATCCATCCATTTTCTACCGCTTATTCCCTTTCGGGGTCGCGGGGGGCGCTGGCGCCTATCTCAGCTACAATCGGGCGGAAGGCAGGGTACACCCTGGACAAGTCGCCACCTCAACACAGGGCCAACACAGATAGACAGACAACATTCACACTCACATTCACACACTAGGGCCAATTTAGTGTTGCCAATCAACCTATCCCCAGGTGCATGTCTTTGGAAGTGGGAGGAAGCCGGAGTACCCGGAGGGAACCCACGCATTCACGGGGAGAACATGCAAACTCCACACAGAAAGATCCCGAGCCTGGATTTGAACCCAGGACTGCAGGAACTTCGTATTGTGAGGCAGACGCACTAACCCCTCTGTCACCGTGAAGTCCCAGACTTGGTCTTCACTTGTTTAAATAAATCCATTTACTTTTTTTTACTTTGCTTCTTATAACTTTCAGAAAGACAATTTTAGAGAAAAAATACAATCTTGAAAATTATTTTAAGATTTTTAAAAACAATAAAACGTTTTACCTTTTAAATTCCTTCCTCTTCTTTCCTGACAATTTAAATCAATGTTCAAGTTAATTTTTACTTTTTTTATTGTAAAGAATAATAAATACATTTTAATTTAATTCTTCATTTTAGCTTCTGTTTTTTCGACGAAGAATATTTGTGAAATATGTCGTGAAACGTATTATGATTAAAATTCAAAATAATTATTCTGGCAAATCTAGAAAATCTGTAGAATCCAATTTAAATCTTATTTCAAAGTCTTTTGAATTTCTTTTAAAATTGTTGTACTGGAAAATCTAGAAGAAATAATGATTTGTCTTTGTTAGAAATATAATTTGGTCCAATTTGTTATATATTCTAACAAAGTGCAGATTGGATTTTAACCTCTGCGATGAAGTGGTGACTTGTCCAGGGTGTACCCCGCTTTCCGCCCAATTGTGGCTGAGATAGGCACCAGCGCCCCCCGCCACCCCAAAGGGAATAAGTGGTAGAAAATGCATGGATGGATGGATTTTAACCTATTTAAAACATGTCATAAAAATTCTAAACTTAATCTTAATCAGGAAAAATTACTAATAATGTTACATAAATTATTTTTTTAAGTTTTTCAACAAAATTCAAATGAACTAGTTTTCCTCCTAATTTTTTTCGGTTGAATTTTGAATTTTAAAGAGTCAAAATTGAAGATAAACTTCGTTTCAAAATTCAATTTTAATTTTTTTCGTGTTTTCTCCTCTACTAAACCGTTCAATTAGGAGTTTTTTTCAACATTTATTCTCTACAAAAAACCTTTCGTAAAAGGAGAATAATGTATGACGGAATGACAGACAGAAATACCCATTTTTAATATATATAGATTTATTTATTAACGGTAAATTAAGCAAATTTCTGGGAATTTATTTAAGTGTGTATGAAGCTAGTTGGTAGCCCTTCGCATTAATCAGTAACCAAGAAGTAGCTCTAGGTTTCAAAAGTTACTGCGTTACAGTAATCGAGACGAGACGTAACGAACGCATGAATAATGATCTCAGCGTCGCCAGTGGACAAAACGGAATTTACAAATAGTATTTTTAGATTTTGCCTCTGGTGTTCGGACCGCGCACCCATTTCTAATCAAGACCTTCATTTAAGCCTGTCTTTGCCAGTCAATCAGCCTGGCGTCATTGCTTGTTTTCATGCGATACCACAGTTCGTGTTGCTCGATTCATGCCTTGTCCACGTAAGTCTTGTTTATTTCTTGCCACAGTTTCGTGTTTGTTCGAAGCCGTAGTTTGTTTGTTTGTTTAAGGCCACGGTTTTATGTTTGTTCCACGCCACAGTTTATGCTTGTTTACCTCATGCCGTTCCAAGATTTAGCGAGTTAATAAATATGTTCTTACCTGCAAGCCTTGTCCGGAATAGTCCATTTGCATCCCGGGAGAACAAACCTCGCAGAAAGCTACGACCCCTCCGTCATGACAGAATGATCATAAGTCCGTTGGAAAAATGAGCTGCGACACTTTGGACAGCCCTACTCTAGGAATACGTTTGCTGTAAAATGTCACATGCATTGCCTACCACTGCTGCATTGAAAGTGGTCTTACACAGAGTGTGCATTGCCAAAAAGGGAGATTGTTGGAATAGTCAGGTGTGGTAACCACGGGCACATAATGTGTGTTATATTGTCAGTCCTTTCGCACTTCACCACGCTCCAACTCGAACTAGCGGCGAGCTAGTTAGCCTGTAACAAGCGCAGCGAAAAAACGGGAAGGACATTATTATTGATGGCTTTGAGCGAGGCCAACGCACGAGGAAGCGTGGACGAGGCGCTGCCCACCTGACACGAGGGAAGCCACTCCAAGTGAAATTGAAGATGAACCTGACCTTCACACCTCCTATTACCTTTCCTCTCTCCTTCACTACATCCTTTCCCTTATTGCCTTGTTTACTCCCTCTCCTCCATCCTTCACTTTCAATGATGCAGTGTGTGTGTGTGTGTGTGTGTGTGTGTGTGTACCATGTACATGACTTTGCATTGATTGATAGACGAGAAGAGCCTCACCTGCTGCTCAGGTTGAGCCGCCTGTGACGTCATCACGGAGGCAAACAACGGAGCTCTGCTGCCTCCTGCTGGACAAAAGAGCAAATGTGTTCAGAGTGACAATCGTGTGCACTGCAAGTATGCATAATTGTGTGTGTGTGTGTGTGTGTGTGTGTGCGTGTGTGTGTGTGTGTGTGTGTGTGTGTGTGAGGTGAACAGATGGCCAGGAGACAAAGATGCTGAGCTAGCAAGGTTTCCACAGTGAACACGCAGAAATAGAAACATTAAACCAGAGGTGTCCAAAGTGAGGCCCGCATCTAATTTTTTATTTCTAAAAATACTATTACAAAAAAAACCACACACACACACACAAAGTGAATAAAGCGCATAAAATATCATGAGAAAAACTTAAACTCTAATACAGTGGTCCTTAACCTTGTTGGAGGCACCGAGCCCCACCAGTTTCATATGCGCATTCACCGAACCCTTCATTAGTGACTTTTTTTTTCAAATTCAAGACAAAGTTACATGTTTTTGGTAACACTTTAGTAAAGGGAACATATTCTAAGTAACAAAGACTTAATTTTGTCATGGTCTGGATTATGTTTTTGTTATTTTTTGGACTCTTTTAGTTCTTGTTTGCGCTCCTTTTTTTGTTTGGTTACCATGCCGACTTATGATTTTCACCTGCCTCTGGTGTTCGGACCGCGCACCCGTTTCTAATCAAGACCCTCATTTAAGCATGTCTTTGCCAGTCAGTCAGCCTGCCGTCATTGCTTGTTTTCATGCGATACCACAGTTTGTGTTGCTCGATTCATGCCGTGTCCACGTAAGTCTTGTTTATTTCTTGCCACAGTTTCGTGTTTGTTCGAAGCCATAGTTTGTTTGTTTGTTTGTTTCAGGCCACGGTTTTGTGTTTGTTCCACGCCATAGTTTATGCTAAAATTCGCTCCATTCTGTCCACTAAAGATGCTGAGATCATTATCCATGCGTTTGTTACGTCTCGCCTCGACTACTGTAACGTATTATTTTCGGGTCTCCCCATGTCTAGCATTAAAAGATTACAGTTGGTACAAAATGCGGCTGCTAGACTTTTGACAAGAACAAGAAAGTTTGATCACATTACGCCTGTACTGGCTCGCCTGCACTGGCTTCCTGTGCACTTAAGATGTGACTTTAAGGTTTTACTACTTACGTATAAAATACTACACGGTCTAGCTCCATCCTATCTTGCCGATTGTATTGTACCTTATGTCCCGGCAAGAAATCTGCGTTCAAAGGACTCCGGCTTATTAGTGATTCCCAAAGCCCAAAAAAAGTCTGCGGGCTATAGAGCGTTTTCATTTCGGGCTCCAGTACTCTGGAATGCCCTCCCGGTAACAGTTCGAGATGCCACCTCAGTAGAAGCATTTAAGTCTCACCTTAAAACTCATTTGTATACTCTAGCCTTTAAATAGACTCCCTTTTTAGACCAGTTGATCTGCCGTTTCTTTTCTTTTTCTCCTATGTCCCACTCTCCCTTGTGGAGGGGGTCCGGTCCGATCCGGTGGCCATGTACTGCTTGCCTGTGTATCGCCTGGGGACATCTCTGCGCTGCTGATCCGCCTCCGCTTGGGATGGTTTCCTGCTGGCTCCGCTGTGAGCGGGACTCTCGCTGCTGTGTTGGATCCGCTTTGGACTGGACTCTCGCGACTGTGTTGGATCCATTATGGATTGAACTTTCACAGTATTATGTTAGACCTGCTCGACATCCATTGCTTTTGTCCTCTCCAAGGTTCTCATAGTCATCATTGTCACCGACGTCCCACTGGTTGTGAGTTTTTCTTGCCCTTATGTGGGCCTACCGAGGATGTCGTAGTGGTTTGTGTTGTGGTTTGTGCAGCCCTTTGAGACACTAGTGATTTAGGGCTATATAAGTAAACATTGATTGATTGATTAATGCTTGTTTACCTCATGCCCTGCCAAGATTTATCGAGTTAATAAATATGTTCCTACCTGCAAGCCTTGCCCAGAATAGTCCATTTGCATCCCGGGAGAACAAACCTCGCAGAAAGCTACGACCCCTCCGTCATGACAGAATGATCATAAGTCGGCATGGTAACCAAACAAAACAAGGGAGCGCAAACAGGAACTAAAAGAGTCCAAAACCTAACACAAAATAACAAACATAATACAGACCACAGATCATGACCAATTTAGAGTTATTTGGACACTAGGGGAACATATTTTAAGTAATAAAGACTTAATTTAGAGTTATTTGGTTAGGGTTAGGGACAGGGTTAGAGGGTTATAATAAGGCCTTAATAATGACTAGTTAAGATCCAAAATGTTATTAATTTGCATGTTAATAAGCAACTAATTAATGGTGAATATGTTCCCCATACTAAAGTGTTACCTTGTTTTTGTTTTTTTACACAAAATGAACCATGCATGAACATCACCTTGTTCAAACAACAAAACCAACACAGTGCATAAACTCACAACAAATTACACACTTGCAAATCAGTCATCTGTTTCCATATCCGTAATACGCCGATAGGGAGAAGTTTGTATTTACACGATGAGTCGGGTGTGTTTTGACCTCCGCTGAACCCCTGAGGCCGACTTACCGAACCCCTAGGGTTCGATCGAACCCAGGTTAAGAACCACTGCTCTAATAACACAAAGATGCCACGCAGGCTGGGTTTTTTTCCCTCTTTAAAACTGTCATTGCTCATAAAATAATAATGAATCAAAATCAATGTTATGAATTATTGACCCATTGAAGGTTCCAATCATGTCACATCAAATATTCCCCTTTGAAATATTTTTCGGGAAAATATTGCATAGTTTGTGTGTCTGCCATAAAAAACTATGTCTTCTGTGACGAAAAGAGCACAAAACATACAAAACATTAAAAAAAATAATAATTAATAATGGACGAATGGATCTAAAGTTGATCGAGAAACTTAGTTTCGAAAATAAGAAAAAAAAAAAACACAATATACAGTGAGGTCCACAAGTATTTGCACACCCTACAATTTTGCAAGTTCTCCCTCTTAGAAATTAGGGAGAGGTCTGAAATGTTCATCATAAATGTATTTCCAATGTTAGAGACATCATCTCAAAAGACAAATCTGGAAATCACATTGTATGATTTTTTTTTTTAATGATTTATTTCAGGGGTCACCAACGCGGTGCCCGCGAAACCAGGTAGCCCGTAAGGACCAGATGAGTCGCCCGCTGGCCTGTTCTAAAAATAGCTCAAATAGCAGCACTTACCAGTGAGCTGCCTCTATTTTCTAAATTGTATTTATTTACTAGCAAGCTAGTCTGGCTTTGGTCGACATTTTTAATTCTAAGAGAGAAAAAACTCAAATAGAATTTGAAAATCCCAGAAAATATTTTAAAGACTTGGTCTTCACTTGTTTAAATAAATTCATTTATTTTTTTACTTTGCTTCTTATAACTTTCAGAAAGACAATTTTAGGGAAAAAATACAACTTTAAAAATGATTTTAGGATTTTTAAACACATATACCTTTTTACCTTATAAATTCCTTCCTCTTCTTTCCTGACCATTTAAATCAATGTTCAAGTAAATTTTTTTTTTTATTGTAAAGAACAATAAATACATTTTATATTAATTCTTCATTTTAGCTTCTGTTTTTTTTAACGAAAAATATTTGTGAAATATTTGTTCAAACTTCTTATGATTAAAATTCAAAATAATTATTCTGGCAAATCTAGAACATCTGTAGAATCAAATTTAAATCTTGTTTCAAAGTCTTTAGAACTTATTTAAAAATTTTTGTTCTGGAAAATCTAGAAGAAATAATGATTTGTCTTTGTTAGAAATATAGCTTGGTCCAATTTGTTATATATTCTAACAAAGTGCAGATTGGATTTTAACCTACTTAAAACATGTCATCAAAATTCTAATCAGGAAAAATTACAAATGATGTTCCATAAATATATCTTTTTATTTTTTCAAAAAGATTCAAATGAGCTAGTTCTTCTTTTCATATTTTTCCGTTGAATTTTGAATTTTAAAGAGTCGTAATTGAGATAAACAATATTTCAAAATTTTATTTTAATTTTTTTTGTGTTTTCTCCTCTTTTAAACCGTTCAATTAAGTGTTTTTTTCATCATTTATTCTCTACAAAAAAACTACCGTAAAAGGAAAAAAAATGTACGATGGAATGACAGACAGAAATACCCATTTTTATATATATATAGATTTATTTAATAAATGTAAATTGAGCAAATTGGCTATTTCTGGCAATTTATTAAAGTGTGTATCAAACTGGTAGCCCTTCGCATTAATCAGTACCAAAGAAGTAGCTCTTGGTTTCAAAAATGTTGGTGACCCTTGATTTATTTGTATGTTACTGGGGTTCATAAGTATTTGCACACATGAGAATCAGCAAGAATTATGACTGTCAAAAAGCTGTCAGTTTACTTAAAAAAAAAAAAAAGTCCACTTTGACCCCATAACTAATCACCCAACTAATGAATTACCATGAATTGATTAACGTGGGCCTCGTGTCATGATCCAAGACTTGGATCATGTCATGTTCTGTTTTTGTTTGTATATCTCGTTTTGTTATTTGACTCCCTTGGTTCCCGGTGGCACTTCCTGTTTTGTTTCCGTTTCCTAGCGACGCATTTATGTCACCTGCCTTCCGTCTGATCACACGCACCTGGCGTTGATTAGTTGCCTCCTTTTATAAGCCTGCCTTCATTTGCCATTCGTTCTCGGACTCTTATTTGCTCCCGTGCAACAGATGACGTCGCTCTTCCCGCATTGTGGTATTTACTTTTGTATACTTGTTAGCTTACACGCTATTCCAGTTTGTTTTGTTCTATAGTGCCTTTGTGCAAGTGCCTTGGTTCTTAGTTTGTTTATAGTGTTCTTAGTGTTAATAAATCATTATCCTTACCTTCATGCTGTGTTCCATCTCCGCTGCACCCACGAGAGAACGCAAAACATCACCACGGTGCCTCCCAAGCGTCATACCTCGACTTAAACAAGTTGAAAAACTTATTCAGGTGTTACCATTTAGTGGTCAATTATACAGAATATGTACTGTACTGTGCAATCTACTAATAAAAGTTTCAATCAATCAATCAATCAATCAATCATTCAATCAAAAACCCACCGACCACCTCTTTAAGCTCATTTAAGTCACCTGTGCAACCCACAGTCATTCAAGGTCCAACTGCTACCATGGGCAAGACCAGGGGCGTCCAAACTTTTTCCACTGAGGGCCGCACACTGAAAAATCAAAGCAAGCGGGGGCCTTTTTCATATTTTTTATTTTAAAAACCAATACAATATATGTTAAAAAAATATATAGATTTTGGCCTCCACTCAGTTATGATCCCGGGGACTCCAAAGGGTTTTGGTCAAAAAAAAAAATTAAAAATGTGTCACTATTCAGTATAATTATTTTCATTATTATTCAAGTTCTAAATCTCTACATCAACATTAGGAAAAAAAATGGAAAAAAACACAAAATACGCAATATTTTCACCCAATACATTTTTTTAGGTGGAATATTTGAGATTATATATTAATTGGAGCCTTAATTTTGGATTTTGATTCATTATTATTTTTTGAGCAATAACACTTAAAAACAAATCACACAAAAATAATTGAGGATCCAAAAGTGTCCTACTCACATATTTTTACTGTTTACTTTTAGCACAATAATCTCGAGATCAACTTCAGATACATCCGTCAATTTTAAATTGTATTGATGTTTATGTTTTCTGTTTGTTTGTTTTAGGCCCTTCTTTAAAAAAAAACTCAGTTTTTTATATGGCAAAACACAAAATATGCAACAATTTCCCCCAAAAATATCTCAAAGTTGAATATTTATTGTGACGTAATTGAAGCCTTGAATAGGTCAATAATTCAAAATGACATTGATTTTGATTTATTATTATTTTTTTAAATAAAGAAACAGCCTGCATGGCAGCTGTGTTATTAAAGCATTGCAACATTTTATTGTTACATTTCACCTGTTTGCTCTTTTATACCACTTTTTATGTTTTTAATTTTTTTTCAATTGTATTTTTAAAATGTGCCATGGGGCCTAAAAAAATTACCTGCGGGCCGCAAACTTTGGACACCTCTGGGCAAGACCAAAGAGCTGTCAAAAAAGGACAGAGCCAAAATTGTAATGCTCCACAAAGCTGGAAAAGGCTATGGGATTATTGGGAAGCAGCTTGGTGAGAATAGATCAAGTGTTGCAGCAATTGTTAGAAAATGGAAGAGGCTAAACATGACTGCTAATCTACCTCGGACTGGGGCTCCATGTAAGATCTCTCCTCGTGGGGCATCACTCATGATAAGAAAAGTGAGGAATCAGCCCAGAACTACACGGCAGGAGCTGGTGAATGACCTGAAGAGAGCTGGTATCGCTGTTTCCAAGGCTACTATCAGTATAGTGGTTTAAATTCATGCATCGCACGGAACATTCCCCCTGCTTAAGTCAGCCCATGTCCAGGCCCGTCTGAAGTTTGCCATCTGTGTGATCCAGAGGAGTCATGGGAGAAAGTCATGTGGTCAGATGAGACCAAAATAGAACCTTTTGGTATAAACTCCACTTTGGAGGAAAAGGAAGGATGAGTATCATCCCAGGAACCCAACAGTGAAGCATGGGGGTGGAAGCATCATGCTTTGGGGGTGCTTTTCAGAAAAGGGGATGGGACATCTACAATGTATCGTGAGATTTTGGCCCAAAAACCTCCTTTCCTCAGTCAGAGCATTGAAGATGGGTCATGGCTGGGTCTTCCAACATGACAATGACAGTCAGGATAACCAAGGAGTGGCTCTATACCATGGGTGTCAAACTCTGGCCCGCGGGCCAAATATGGCCCGTCGTTTAATTTCATTTGGCCCTTGAAGCAATATCAAATTAACATTAGAGCTGGCCCGCCGGTAACACCACATTCAACGCTACT
This sequence comes from Nerophis ophidion, assembly GCF_033978795.1. NCBI lineage: Eukaryota > Metazoa > Chordata > Actinopteri > Syngnathiformes > Syngnathidae > Nerophis > Nerophis ophidion. Next base: position 24,303,424 of record NC_084637.1, read on the forward strand.
ACTCATACTTGCCAACCCTCCCGATTTTCCCGGGAGACTCCCGAAGTTTAGTGCCCTTCTCGAAAATCTCCCTGGGCAACCATTCTCCCGATTTCCACCCGGACAAAAATATTGGGAGCGTGCCTTAAAGGCACTGCCTTTAGCGTCCTCTTTTCCTTCATATAAACAGCGTGCTGGCCAAGTCACATAATATATGCGGCTTCAACACACACACATATGCGAATGCCACGCATACTTGGTCAACAGCCATACAGGTCACACTGAGGGTGGCCGTATAAACACTTTAACATTGTTACAAATATGCGCCATACTGTGAACCCAGACCAAACAAGAATGACAAAACACATTTCGGGAGAACACCCTCACCGTAACAAAACATAAACACAACAGAACAAATACCCAGAACCCCTTGCAGCACTAACTCTTCCGGAACGCTACAATATACACCCCCCGCGACCACCAAACCCCGCCCACCTAATTTTTATTTTATTTTTGAATTTATTAGCCTGTGGAAAAAGTTAATGTTGATACTTACCTCAGAAGGCTGCAAATAGAAAAGAGGCATTAAAATGTTTTATTAAATTGTATTTAATATACCACTTTTGATTTTGCACTATTACATTATATAATCTCTGCATGTTCCATGGGAGGAAGACCGAGTACCCGGAGGGAACCCACGCAGTCAAGGGGAGAACATGCAAACTCAACACAGAAAGATCCCGAGCCCGGGATTGAACCCAGGATTACTCAGGACCTTCGTATTGTTAGGCAGATGCACTAACCCCTGTTCCACCGTGCTGCCCTATTTAAGCCTTGCTAGTTCAATGTTCATTGCAAAACTTGTTTGGGTCCCTATTAAAAGGTTAATTTGTTCAACTTTGGCCCGCGGCTTTGTTCAGTTTTAAATTTTGGGCCACTCTGTATTTGAGTTTGACACTCCTGCTCTATACCAAGCATATCAAGGTTCTGGAGTGGCCTAGCCAGTCCCCAGACCTAAATCCAATAAAAAAATCTTTGGAGAGAGCTGAAACTTTGTGTTGCTCGGCGACAGCCCCGAAACCTGACCTATCCAGAGAAGATTTGTGTGGAGGACTGGGCTAAAATCCCTGTTGCCGTGTGTGCAAACCTGCTAAAGAACTCTAGAAAACCTTTAAAGTCTGTAATTGCAAACAAAGGCTTCTGCACTAAATATCAACACGATGTTCTCATGTGTGCAAATACTTATGAACCCCAGTGACATAGAAATAAATCATTTAAAAAAATCATATAATGTGATTTTCGGATTTTTCTTTTTAGATGATGTCTCTAACACTGAAAATACATCCATGATGAACATTTCAGACCTCTCCCTAATTTCTAAGTAGGAGAACTTGCAAAATTGCAGTGTGTGCAAATACTTATGGACCTCACTGTATATCATTGTGGAGAGACGCAGCCGACGGGCCGACAGTGGGCTGAGAGGAGCAGCGGTCCTGACAAAGATGGAGGCCAGGAGGCGGGGCATGCAGCAGAAAGGAGAGGCGTGACGCACGCAGAGCGGCACGACAGCAGCAATTTGAGTCAGGTGCGTACACCACACACCAGCTCACATTCTCTCCATCTGCTGCTGCAGCATAAAAAGGGGGAAGGAGGAGCAATCTAAGGAGAAGTAGGAGAAGGAACCACCGGAGAAGACCGACCACGAGCAACGAACAAGATCCGAGAGACGATGAGCCCCCGCCACAGACGCAAACCCCGGACACCGCAAGGTGCCCCGTGACCAGAAGCAAGAAGCACCCGCGCACTGCAAAGTGACAGGAAAGACAGGCAAGAAGACTTAATGATGTGTATTGAAATAATAAACTCAAGACAAACCTGCTACGATGCGTCATGTATTGGATGGCACCGCAACCCACACCAGGACAGCAGGAAGTCCGTCACAATCATATATTGTATTACTTATTTGAACACTATTATTTGTGGGACCCTTTTGGGTCCCTCAGAATTTTTGTAGGATTTAAAACATAAAAAAAAACTATCATTGTTGAAAAAATAATAATGAATACAAAATAGTGGATTATTAACCCATTTAAGGCTCCAATTACTTCACTTTGAAATATTTTTTGGTGGGGAAATATTGTGTTGTTGTTGTTTTTTTGCCATAAAATACAACCTTTTATGACCAAAATTTACAAACATTTAAAAAAAAAAAAAAAAAAAAAGTATAATCAATGGATGGCTCTAAAGTTGTTCTAGAGCAGAGGGGCCAAAACACGACGAGTTGAGTTTATACCAAAATGGATACATGGATGATACAGCAGAGGATTGGGAGAATGTCATGTGGTCAGATGAAACCAAAATAGAACTTTTTGGTATAAACTCAACTCATCGCGTTTGGAGGAAGAAAAATACTGAGTTGCATCCCAAGAACACCACACCTACTGTGAAGCATGGGGGTGGAAACATCATGCTTTGGGGCTGTTTTTCTGCTAAGGGGACAGGACGATTGATCCGTGTTAAGGAAAGAATGAATGGGGCCATGTATCGTGAGATTTTGAGCCAAAAACATCCTTCCATCAGTGAGAGTTTTGAATGGTTGACCAAATACTTATTTTCCACCATAATTTACAAATAAATTCTTTAAAATTCCTACAATGTGAATTCCTGGATTTTTTTTTACATTCTGTCTCTCACAGTTGAAGTGTACCTATAATGAAAATTACAGACCTCTGTCATCATTTTAAGTGGGAGAACTTGCACAATCGGTGGCTGACTAAATATTTTTTTGCCCCACTGTATGTGTTCTGGGAGAAGATCAGAGATTGGCTGAGAAACAAGGGGGTGGAGATGAAACCATTCACTATACAAGAGATTACGTTTGGTATTTTTTATAAACGGCTGTAACATACAAATGTTTGTCAACATTATTATGCTCCAGGCCTAAAATGTTCTACACTGCTCGCCGACTGCTCTTGTTGCAAAAAAGCTAAGTATCGTTCTATCTGTGTGATTTTAACTGTTTTGCAGCTTTATTTACAACTTATCGAACATATTTAATAGTTCCATTTAACTTGCAAATCACCCGATCTCTGTCTCACCACTCCGCCCTCAGCTAGCTAGCTGCTAAGCTAACGAGGCTAGCGGAGAAAGGCAGCGCCGGTCTGAAGGAAGCTACTCCCCTGCCACCGTGACCACCACTTCCCGAAGACAGCTGGCACCCCACTCGGCGACGGAAAGTTTCTGTGAGTATGGCTTCCTGCGCTTCGTGCACTTTACTCATGGATAGGTTGGCTTTGCTAGAGAGCCGTGTCCGCCAGTTAGAGCAGTGTAATTTCGTAACTTTAGATGTTGCGGACACATCTGCTAGCGTTAGCTGTAGCGAGCTAACTAGCCCAGCTTGTAGCAGCCCTAAGCGGCCTACAAGCTACGGTGTACCGGTTGAGACGCATAATAGATTTAGCCCTTTAGCTAGTCCTACACCCCAGTCTACCGGGCACCACACTTTAGTCATAGGGGACTCCATCACCCGAAACATAAAGCTTAGCAAACCAGCCACAATTAAGTGTATTCCCGGGGGCAGAGCACCTGACATTGAAGCTAATCTTAGGGAGCTAACTCGCAACAGGTCTAGTAAACACGTACGGCAGGCTAACCGCACCACTAGTTATGCGAATATAGTAATACACGTTGGCTCCAATGACGTTAGGATGAGACAATCAGAGATTACAAAGAGAAACATAGCCAGGGCTTGTAATCTCGCCAGAAAGATGTCCAGGCATCGAGTAATTGTCTCTGGCCCCCTGCCTGGGAGAGGCAATGATGAGAGATATAGCAGATTAGTCTCTCTTAACAGGTGGCTGGATAGCTTCTGCAGACAACAGGGATTTACGTTTATTGATAATTGGCCCTCTTTCTGGGGCAAACCTGGCTTGCTGAGGAGAGACGGCCTTCACCCTAACCAGGAAGGCGCTATCCTCTTGTCTCGGAACATAGACTTCGCATTGAGCCACATTTGACTAACTGCACTAGAGCAAGCCCGGTCACAGGCAATTACAGAGCCTGCTAGCCTGGGTATGGAGTCAGTTAAGTTAGAACTAGCCAGCGCCAGGCTGGATGATCCCTGTACACATAGCAATTTTCGTAGAATAATACACAACTCACAAAATGTTTTTTCTACTGTGTCTATGACTTCGTCAGAGTTAGACATGCGTTCTACTGAGGTGGCAAATTATGATGCGTTCAGTTTATCGCAGCGCCAAGTAGACAATCTGAAAATTCCCGTCATATCAATTCCTAGATATGGTCGTAATTATTTTAAGTACACTGCGCATAATAAACGCAACATTATTAATATTGCTACGACGGATAATTTCATCAACAACTCCTTAAAACAGCCCACTACCTATAATATGGGCTTTCTAAACATCAGATCTTTGTCTCCCAAAACGTTATTAGTCAATGAGGTCATTAGAGACAACAACCTTAACGTCATCGGTCTTAGCGAAACCTGGCTTAAACCAGACGAGTTTTTTGCGATAAATGAGGCATCCCCTCCTAACTATACGAATGCGCATATTGCCCGTCCCCTCAAAAGGGGAGGGGGTGTCGCACTAATATACAACGAAAACTTTAACTTTAGTCCTAACTTAAATAATAAATATAAATCGTTTGAGGTGCTTTCTATGAAGTCTGCCACACCTCTGCCTCTGTGCCTGGCCGTTATCTACCGCCCCCCAGGGCCCTATTCGGACTTTATTAGTGAATTCTCAGAGTTTGTTGCTGATCTAGTGACGCACGCCGATAATATAATTATAATGGGGGACTTTAATATCCATATGAATACCCCATCGGACCCACCGTGCGTGGCGCTCCAGACTATAATTGATAGCTGTGGTCTTACACAAATAATAAATGAACCGACGCATCGCAGCGGCAATACGATAGACCTAGTGCTTGTCAGAGGTATCACCGTCTCCAAAGTTATGATACTCCCGTATACTAAAGTAATGTCCGATCATTACCTTATAAAATTCGAAGTTCAGACTCATGTTCGGCAAGCTAATAAGAATAATAACTGCTATAGCAGCCGCAACATTAATGCTGCCACAACGACGACTCTTGCGGACCTACTGCCCTCGGTAATGGCACCGTTCCCAAAGTATGTGGGCTCTATTGATAACCTCACTAACAACTTTAACAACGCCCTGCGCGAAACCATTGATAGTATAGCACCGCTGAAGTTAAAAAAGGCTCCAAATAGGCGTACGCCATGGTTTACTGAAGAAACTAGAGCTCAGAAATTATTATGTAGAAAGCTGGAACGCAAATGGCGCACGACTAAACTTGAGGTGCACCATCAAGCATGGAGTGATAGTTTAATAACTTATAAACGCATGCTTACCTTAGCTAAAACTAATTATTACTCAAATCTCATCCGCATTAATAAAAACGATCCAAAATTTTTGTTTAGTACTGTAGCATCGCTAACCCAACAAGGGACTCCTTCCAGTAGCTCCACCCATTCGGCAGATGACTTTATGAAGTTCTTTAATAAGAAAATTGAACTTATTAGAAAGGAGATTAAAGACAATGCGTCCCAGCTACAACGGGGTTATAGTAACACAGATACGATTGTATATACGGCGGATACTGCAAATATCCAAAATAGTTTCTCTCGTTTTGAGGAAATAACATTAGAGGAATTGTTACAACGTGTAAATGGAATAAAACAAACAACATGTTTACTTGACCCACTTCCTGGGAAACTTATCAAGGAGCTTTTTGTATTATTAGGTCCATCAGTGCTAAATATTATAAACTTATCACTTTCCTCGGGCACTGTTCCCCTAGCATTCAAAAAAGCGGTTATTCATCCTCTCCTTAAAAGACCTAACCTCGATCCTGACCTCATGGTAAACTACCGACCGGTGTCTCACCTTCCCTTTATTTCGAAAATCCTCGAAAAAATTGTTGCGGAGCAGCTAAATGAGCACTTAGCGTTTAACAATCTATGTGAAACCTTTCAATCCGGTTTCAGGGCAAATCACTCGACTGAGACAGCCCTCGCAAAATTGACTAATGATCTATTGCTAACGATGGACTCTGATGCGTCATCTATGTTGCTGCTCCTCGATCTTAGCGCTGCTTTCGATACCGTCGATCATAATATTTTATTAGAGCGTATCAAAATACGAATTGGTATGTCAGACTCAGCCCTGTCATGGTTTAACTCTTATCTTACTGATAGGATGCAGTGCGTCTCCTATAACAGTGTGACCTCGGACTATGTTAAGGTAACGTGTGGAGTTCCCCAGGGTTCGGTCCTTGGCCCTGTACTCTTCAGCATCTACATGCTGCCGCTAGGTGACGTCATACGCAAATACGGTATTAGCTTTCACTGTTATGCTGATGACACCCAACTCTACATGCCCTTAAAGCTGACCAACATGCCGGACTGTAGTCAGTTGGAAGCGTGTCTTAATGAAATTAAACAATGGATGTCCGCTAACTTTTTGCAACTTAATGCCAAAAAAACGGAAATGCTGATTATCGGTCCTGCTAGACACCGACCTCTATTTAATAATACAACTTTAACATTTGACAACCAAATAATAAAACAAGGTGACTCTGTAAAAAATCTGGGTATTATCTTCGACCCAGCTCTCTCCTTTGAGTCACACATTAAAAGCGTTACAAAAACGGCCTTCTTTCATCTCCGTAATATCGCTAAAATTCGCTCCATTTTGTCCACTGGAGACGCCGAGATCATTATCCATGCGTTTGTTACGTCTCGTCTCGATTACTGTAACGTATTATTTTCGGGTCTCCCCATGTCTAGCATTAAAAGATTACAGTTGGTACAAAATGCGGCTGCTAGACTTTTGACAAGAACAAGAAAGTTTGATCATATTACGCCTGTACTGGCTCACCTGCACTGGCTTCCTGTGCACTTAAGATGTGACTTTAAGGTTTTATTACTTACGTATAAAATACTACACGGTCTAGCTCCAGCCTATCTTGCCGATTGTATTGTACCGTATGTCCCGGCAAGAAATCTGCGTTCAAAAGACTCCGGCTTATTAGTGATTCCTAGAGCTCAAAAAAAGTCTGCGGGCTATAGAGCGTTTTCCGTTCGGGCTCCAGTACTCTGGAATGCCCTCCCGGTAACAGTTCGAGATGCTACCTCAGTAGAAGCATTTAAGTCTCATCTTAAAACTCATTTGTATACTCTAGCCTTTAAATAGACCTCCTTTTTAGACCAGTTGATCTGCCGCTTCTTTTCTTTCTCCTATGTCCCCCCCTCCCTTGTGGAGGGGGTCCGGTCCGATGACCATGGATGAAGTACTGACTGTCCAGAGTCGAGACCCAGGATGGACCGCTCGTCGGGACCCAGGATGGACCGCTCGCCTGTATCGGTTGGGGACATCTCTACGCTGCTGATCCGCTTCAGATGGTTTCCTGTGGACGGGACTCTCGCTGCTGTCTTGGAGCCACTATGGATTGAACTTTCACAGTATCATGTTGGACCCGCTCGACATCCATTGCTTTCGGTCCCCTAGAGGGGGGGGGTTGCCCACATCTGAGGTCCTCTCCAAGGTTTCTCATAGTCAGCATTGTCGCTGGCGTCCCACTGAATGTGAATTCTCCCTGCCCATTGGGTGTGAGTTTTCCTTGCCCTTTTGTGGGTTCTTCCGAGGATGTTGTAGTCGTAATGATTTGTGCAGTCCTTTGAGACATTTGTGATTTGGGGCTATATAAATAAACATTGATTGATTGATTGATTGATTTGTGAAAGTAAGGCCTACATTTTCTAATTGGTTTCATTGTTTACAATTATCAATCAAATCTAGGAGGATGAGAAGAGTACAAAAGCCCTGAAAATGTTATATTTGTTAAATGATAAATGATAAATGGGTTGTACTTGTATAGCGCTTTTCTACCTTCAAGGTACTCAAAGCGCTTTGACACTACTTCCACATTTACCCATTCACACACACATTCACACACTGATGGAGGGAGCTGCCATGCAAGGCGCCAACCAGCACCCATCAGGAGCAAGGGTGAAGTGTCTTGCTCAGGACACAACGGACGTGACGAGGTTGGTTCTAGGTGGGATTTGAACCAGTGACCCACGGGTTGCGCATGGCCACTCTCCCACTGCGCCATTTAAAGTGATTTAGGTTGCCCTTTTTTTCTTCTATTTTTTTATTATTATTATTATTTATGAATATTTAATACTCTCAGTATTTGCTTTTGCTTTCTTTCCTTGTTGTTGAAAGTGCCTTGACCGTTGAGTGGATTCTAAATGTATGTTTGTTGTTCACCCTGCCCCAAGTGGAGGAGTTCAAGTACCTAGGAGTCTTGTTCACGAGTGGGAGAAGAGTGGATCGTGAAATCGACAGGCGGATCGGTGCGGCGTCTTTGGTAATGTGGACGCTGTATCGATCCGTTGTGGTGAAGAAGGAGCTGAGCCGGAAGGCAAAGCTCTCAATATACCGGTCGATCTACGTTCCCGTTCTCACCTATGGTCATGAGCTTTGGGTCATGACCGAAAGGACGAGATCACGGGTACAAGCGGCCGAAATTAATTTCCTCTCATCCGAGTCGCGGGGCTCTCCCTTAGAGATAGGGTGAGAAGCTCTGTCATCCGGGAGGAGCTCAAATTAAAACTGCTGCTCCTCCACATCGAGAGGAGCCAGATGAGGTGGTTCGGGCATCTGGTCAGGATGCCACCCGAACGCCTCCCGAGGGAGGTGTTTAGGGCACGTCCGACCGGTTGGAGGCCACGGGGAAGACCCAGGACACGTTGGGAAGACTATGTTTCCCGGTTGGCCTGGGAACGCCTCGGGATCCCCCGGGAGGAGCTGAACAAAGTGGCTGGGGAGAGGGAAGTCTGGGCTTCCCAGCTTAGGCTGCTTCCCCCGTGGCCCGACCTTGGATAAGCGGAAGAAGATGGATAGATGGATGGATGGATGGATGGATGGATGGATGTGTTGTGATCCAGTTCCCTGATCACATCTTTAGTCTATGTTTGAGTCCCTTTTTGTGTTTTTGATTATTTCTGGACTCTTCCGATCCCTTTGTTTGAGCACTTCCTTGTTTGTATTCATCACCATGGCGACTTCATTTGCTCCACCTGCACTGACTTTCTGTCGCACACCTGTTTTTGATTATTGTTTTAGTATTTAAGCCTGCATTCTTCCTCAGTTCGTTGCTACACGCAACAGTCACGTATGTTTTCTCTAAGACCTTGTTTTGCTTGCTAAGTCTCGTCTTAGCTTTCGGGCGCTCAGCACGCGCTTTACGACAGTTTGGACTCTCTGCTAATGTTAGCGTTAGCTTCCGTGCGTAGGCACGCACTTTCTTTTCTGTTTGCACCAGTGTTCTTTTACCTTTTGTATATTAAAATCAGCTTCTTACCTGCCATCCTGCCTGTCTGGTCCCATTGCATCTGGAGGTGACATCTCCGCGCATCACAATGCGTTCCAAATGTGACATAATGTTTGTTGTTCAATAAAAACAAGAAAAAAACAAACAAACATATGAGAACATTCATCAACATTCATAACTGGGTGTGAGTTTTCCTTGCCCTTATGTGGGCCTACCGAGGATGTCGTAGTGGTTTGTGTTGTGGTTTGTGCAGCCCTTTGAGACACTAGTGATTTAGGGCTATATAAGTAAACATTGATTGATTGATTGATTGATAAACATGCTACATTCATCGATCCATCCATTTTCTACTGCTTGTCCCGTTTGGGTCACAGGGTTGCTGGAGCCTATCTCAGCTGCATTTGGGTGGAAGGCAGTGTACACCCTGGACAAGTCTCCCGTCCAAAGCAGAACCTAGTAACTCACTTCTAGCTGATTTTGAGAAAACAAAGGAAAACCAATCTATCTTGATGCTGTCTTACAAAGATTTACAAAGTCATCAAACGTATAGATGTTTTCTTGAGCATTAATTTTCTAGCTGATTGAGCCATGGATTGAATCTGCTCTCATGAACGTGTGCCCTTTCTCCAGATTTTTTATCACAATCTCGGGTGGGCCCCATTCTGCGTTTGCACATTGGGCAAGAGCCGTGTACAGCGTCCAGTTTTTATTTTGACCTCCACAGTTATCTGCCCAAAAGAGTATGCAAGGGGAAGAATAAAGAACAATGCATTTAACGAAGGTGCTTGCAACGTCCTGGGCCAATCTTCCAAATATCCCCTCGTGCCATAATATCACATAATCATGTTGACCGTCGGCCACCATTCGTGCAAATGTCTCATTAAAGACAATAAGGCGACTGACAAAGAAGCTCCGATTGGTCCCTTGAGATACTAGGTTTTTCTGTTGTATCTACGCGGTTATGTGGTAGTTGCTAGGTCCTGCCATGCGCGTAACAGCTTACTTACGGAACAAATTACAATATCGCATACACTAATGTAAACCATATCACCTAGGAACTCCAAAATTATTATCAGCTCAGTTTTGACCAAAATTGAGTTACTGGGTTTTGCCTTTGGACGGGAGAAGTCGCCACCTCATCGCAGATAGAAAGACAACATTTTCACACTAGGGCCAATTAGGTGTTGCCAATCAACCTATCCCCAGGTGCAGGTCTTTGGAGGTGGGAGGAAGGAACTCCACACAGAAAGATCCCGAGCGCAAGATCGATACCAGGACCTTCGTATTGTGAGGCAGACACACTAACCCCTCTACCACCGTGCTGCCAACATGATACATTGGTTGGTCAGTTAAAGGCCTACTGAAACCCACTACTACCGACCACGCAGTCTGATAGTTTATATATCAATGATGAAATATTAACATTGCAACACATGCCAATAAGGCCGGTTTAGTTTACTAAATTGCAATTTTAAATTTCCCGCGAAGTGTCCTGTTGAAAACGTCGCGGAATGATGACGCTCATGTTGACGCGTGCTTGTGACGTTATTGGTTGTAGCGGACATTTTATCCCAGCACCACTAACGGCTAAAAGTCGACCGATTTAATCGCATAATTACACAGTATTCTGGACATCTGTGTTGCTGAATCTTTTGCAATTTGTTCAATTAATAATGGAGACGTCAAAGAAGAAAGATGTAGGTGGGAATTGGTGTATTAACGGTTGTAGCAACACAAACACAGCCGGTGTTTCTTTGTTTGTTGTGAGGCTTTAATATGGAACAGAGCGGTCAAGCGAACATGGTTCTCTACCACATGTCAACCGGCAGGTTTCGGTGAGAAAATTGTGGTAATAAGTTGGCTCTTACCGTAGACATGAGCGGAGCTTGTGTCGTTCTTCCTGCAGCTGTCAAAGAGGCAGCTGCGACTTTCTTGGCTCTTCCATGGCTTCACTCAGAGACACTGGCGGTCACCACACCCCTCCGACTTTCAGGTATGACTATTTAATCTCACTAAAACACTAGTAACACAATAAGCAGATAAGGGATTTTCCAGAATTATCCTAGTAAATGTGTCTAATGACATCTGAATCGCTCCCACTGCCCTCTCTTCTTTTTTTTTTCTAGTCCTTCACTCTCACTATCGTCATCCACAAATCTTTCATCCTCGCGCCAATTAATGGGGAAATTGTCGCTTTCTCGGTCCGAATCGCTCGCGCTGCAGGTGGCTATGATTGCAATCAACGTGAGGATGTGAGGAGCCCTCACACCGGTGATGTCACGCGCACATCGGCTTCTACTTCCGGTACAGGCAAGGCTTTTTTATTAGCGACCAAAAGTTGTTAACTTTATCGTATATGTTCTCTACTAAATCCTTTCAGCAAAAATATGTCAATATTGCAAAATGATCAAGTATGACACATAGAGTGGACCTGCTATCCCCGTTTAAAGGCCTACTGAAATGAGATTTTCTTATTTAAACGGGGATAGCAGCTCCATTCTTTGTGTCATACTTGATCATTTCGCAATATTTCCATATTTTTGCTGAAAGGATTTAGTAGAGAACATCGATGATAAAGTTTGCAACTTTTGGTCGCTAATAGAAAAGCCCTGCCTTTACCGGAAGTCGCAGACGATGACGTCACATGTTGATGGCTCCTCACATCCTCACATTGTTTTTAATGGGAGCCTCCAACAAAAAGAGCTATTCGGACCGAGAAAACGACAATTTCCCCATTAATTTGAGCGAGGATGAAAGATTTGTGTTCGAGGATATTGATATCGACGGACTAGAAAAAAAAAAAATCAAGTTAAAAAAAAATGCGATTGCATTGGGACGGATTCAGATGTTTTTAGACACATTTACTAGGATAATTCTGGGAAATCCCTTATCTTTCTATTGTGTTGCTAGTGTTTTAGTGAGTTTAATAGTACCTGATAGTCGGAAGGGTGTGTCCACGGGTGTCTTGAGGCCAGTGTCTGATGGAAGTCGACGGCAGCTGTATGGACGGCACAAGCTCAGCTGATTTCCGGTAAGTGGCACAATTTTCTCACCGAAAACTGCTGGTTGACATTTGGTCGGGATCCATGTTTGCTTGACGGCTTTATTCCATAGGAAAGCTTCACCTCCGGGACTTTTAAACAAGGAATCCCCGTGTGTTTGTGTGGCTAAAGGCTAAAGCTTCCCAACTCCATCTTTCTACTTTGACTTCTCCAATATTAATTGAACAAATTGCAAAAGATTCAGCAACACAGATGTCCAAAATACTGTGTAATTATGCGGTTAAAGCAGACAACTTTTAGCTGTGTGTGTGCGCAGGGCTAATATTTCCTAACAGTCCGTGATGTCACGTGTACATGTCGTCATTCCGCGACGTTTTCAACAAGAAACTCCCGGGAAATTTAAAATTGCAATTTAGTAAACTAAAAAGGCCGTATTGGCATGTGTTGCAATGTTAATATTTTTTAATCATTGATATATTTTGTGAGGGTCTGCTGGGAACGTCTGGCAGAGTCTCCTGTTAGAGAAAGTTTCAATTCCCACCTCCGGAAGAACTTTGAACATGTCACGAGGGAGGTGCTGGACATTGAGTCCGAGTGGACCATGTTCCGCACCTCTATTGTCGAGGCGGCTGATCGGAGCTGTGGCCGCAAGGTAGTTGGTGCTTGTCGGGGCGGCAATCCTAAAACCCCTTGGTGGACACCAGCGGTGAGGGATGCCGTCAAGCTGAAGAAGGAGTCCTATCGGGTCCTTTTGGCTCATAGGACTCCGGAGGCAGTGGACAGGTACCGACAGGCCAAGCGGTGTGCAGCGTCAGCGGTCGCTGAGGCAAAAACTCGGACATGGGAGGAGTTCGGGGAAGCCATGGAAAACGACTTCCGGACGGCTTCGAAGTGATTCTGGACCACCGTCCGCCGCCTCAGGAAGGGGAAGCAGTGCACTATCAACACCGTGTGTGGTGCGGATGGTGTTCTGCTGACCTTGACTGCAGATGTTGTGGATAGGTGGAAGGAATACTTCGAAGACCTCCTCAATCCCACCAACACGTCTTCCTATGAGGAAGCAGTGCCTGGGGAATCTGTGGTGGACTCTCCTATTTCTGGGGCTGAGGTCGCTGAGGTAGTTAAGAAGCTCCTCGGTGGCAAGGCCCCGGGGGTGGATGAGGTCCGCCCGGAGTTCCTTAAGGCTCTGGATGCTGTGGGGCTGTCTTGGTTGACAAGACTCTGCAGCATCGCGTGGACATCGGGGGCGGTACCTCTGGATTGGCAGACCGGGGTGGTGGTTCCTCTCTTTAAGAAGGGGGACCGGAGGGTGTGTTCCAACTATCGTAGGATCACACTCCTCAGCCTTCCCGGTAAGGTTTATTCAGGTGTACTGGAGAGGAGGCTACGCCGGATAGTCGAACCTCGGATTCAGGAGGAACAGTGTGGTTTTCGTCCTGGTCGTGGAACTGTGGACCAGCTCTATACTCTCCGCAGGGTTCTTGAGGGTGCATGGGAGTTTGCCCAACCAGTCTACATGTGCTTCGTGGACTTGGAGAAGGCATTCGACCGTGTCCCTCGGGAAGTCCTGTGGGGAGTGCTCAGAGAGTATGGGGTATCGGACTGTCTTATTGTGGCGGTCCGCTCCCTGTACGATCAGTGCCAGAGCTTGGTCCGCATTGCCGGCAGTAAGTCGAACACATTTCCAGTGAGGGTTGGACTCCGCCAAGGCTGTCCTTTGTCACCGATTCTGTTCATAACTTTTATGGACAGAATTTCTAGGCGCAGTTAAGGCGTTGAGGGGTTCCGGTTTGGTGACCGCGGGATTAGGTCTCTGCTTTTTGCAGATGATGTGGTCCTGATGGCTTCATCTGACCGGGATCTTCAGCTCTCACTGGGTCGGTTCGCAGCCGAGTGTGAAGCGACCGGAATGAGAATCAGCACCTCCAAGTCCGAGTCCATGGTTCTCGCCCGGAAAAGGGTGGAATGCCATCTCCGGGTTGGGGAGGAGACCCTGCCCCAAGTGGAGGAGTTCAAGTACCTAGGAGTCTGGTTCACGAGTGGGGGAAGAGTGGATCGTGAGATCGACAGGCGGATCGGTGCGGCGTCTTCAGTAATGCGGACGTTGTACCGATCCGTTGTGGTGAAGAAGGAGCTGAGCCGGAAGGCAAAGCTCTCAATTTACCAGTCGATCTACGTTCCCATCCTCACCTATGGTCATGAGCTTTGGGTCATGACCGAAAGGATAAGATCACGGGTACAAGCGGCCGAAATGAGTTTCCTCCGCCGTGTGGCGGGGCTCTCCCTTAGAGATAGGGTGAGAAGCTCTGCCATCCGGGAGGAGCTCAAAGTAAAGCCGCTGCTCCTTCACATCGAGAGGACCCAGATGAGGTGGTTCGGGCATCTGGTCAGGATGCCACCCGAACGCCTCCCTAGGGAGGTGTTTAGGGCACGTCCAACCGGTAGGAAGCCACGGGGAAGACCCAGGACACGTTGGGAAGACTATGTCTCCCGGCTGGCCTGGGAACGCCTCGGGATCCCCCGGGATGAGCCAGACGAAGTGGCTGCGGAGAGGGAAGTCTGGGTTTCCCTGCTTAGGCTGTTGCCCCCGCGACCCGACCTCGGATAAGCGGAAGATGGATGGATGGATGGATATATAAACTATCGGACTGCGTGGTCGGTAATAGTGGGTTTCAGTAGGCCTTTAAAAGAACCTACTCTTCTTAAAAAAAACACAACAATTGCAGTATTACTAGTATTATTAATAGTAATAACAGTGTATAGTATGACAAAATAAAACTAGTTTGCTCGTCTTGGGCGAAATGTCAATTTCATTGGACGGCTAACATGTGAAATGTGCCTGTAGTGCAGGGGTCACCAACGCGGTGCCCGCGGGCACCAGGTAGCCCGTAAGGACCACATGAGTAGCCCGCTGGCCTGTTCTAAAAATAACTCAAATTGCAGCACTTACCAGTGAGCTGCCTCTATTTTTTAAATGTTATTTATTTACTAGCAAGCTGGTCTCGCTTTGCTCGACATTTTTACTTCTAAGAGAGACAAAACTCAAATAGAATTTAAAAATCCAAGAAAATATTTTAAAGACTTGGTCTTCACTTGTTTAAATAAATTCATCTGTTTTTTTTACTTTGGTTCTTATAACTTACAGAAAGACGATTTTTGAGAAAAAATACAACCTTAAAAATGATTTTAGGATTTTTAAACAAATATACCTTTTTACCTTTTAAATTCCTTCCACTTCTTTCCTGACAATTTAAATAAATGTTCAAGTAAATTGATTATTTTTATTGTAAAGAATAATAAAAAAAATTGTATTTAATTATTCATTTTAGCTTCTGTTTTAGAATGTTTTTGAAATATTTATTTAAACTTATTATGATTAAAATAAAACAAAAATATTCTGGCAAATCTGGAAAATCTTTAGAATCAAATGTTAATCTTATTTCAAAGTCTTTTGAATTTATTTTAAAAATTTTGTTCTGGAAAATCTAGAAGAAATAATGATTTGTCTTTGTTAGAAATATAGCTTGGTCCAATTTGTTATAGATTCTAACAAAGTGCAGATTGTATTTTAACCTATTTAAAACATGTCATCAAAATTCTAAAATTAATCTTAATCTGGAAAAATTACTAATAATGTTCCATAAATTATTTTTTAAATTTTTTCAAAAAGATTCGCATTAGCTAGTTTTTCTTTTTTTTGAGTTGAATTTTGAATTTTAAAGAATCGAAATTGAAGATAAACTATGTTTCAAAATTTAATTTTCTTTTTTTTCCTGTTTTCTCCTCTTTCAAACCATTCAATTAAGTGTTTTTTTCATCATTTATTCTCTACAAAAAACCTTCCGTAAAAGGAAAAAAATGTACGACGGAATGACAGACAGAAATACCCATTTTTTATACATATATATAGATTTATTTATTAATGGTAAATTGAGCAAATTGGCTATTTCTGGCAATTTATTTAAGTGTGTATCAAACTGGTAGCCCTTCGCATTAATCAGTACCCAGGAAGTAGCTCTTGGTTTCAAAAAGGTTGGTGACCCCTGATGTAGTGGTTTGGCTAGCTGCTAGCTTTAGCACGACGTTGTAGTGAGTGGAGTAAAGCGCGCGCGGCTTGTTGTCTTTGCTTCAGTGTTCGAATCCTTACGTCACTCCACTTGTCAGGGGAGGGGAGTAAATGTGAGGCGAACCGACATCATGGTGTGTGTTTACAACTCTCACCTTCTGAAGACATTTCTCTGACTCCTCCCACTACGAGGATCCTCTTCCCCGCCGCTTCCTGCTGCCCCGCCCCCTTCCAAGCGCGTACACGCCTGAGAGAGAGTGGATGGAGGGGTATTAGCTGGCGTGCACGCGCTCACGCATAAGTCGCTGCTTTGCATCCTCACCTGCAGTGGTCGTCCGGCGCGCGCCTTCCCGTACCCCGCGCGCACACGCACGCACGCGCGCGCATGCACCTTGCAGCAACCGCGTCAGCGAGGCGTCGAGCGGCTCCGAGCCGGCAGAGGAGCACCGCGACGCGGCCACGGAGGCGGACGAGCATGACGGTAAAAAAAAATTTAAAAAAAAAAAACAGAAAAAAAAAAGACGCGGTGTGCTTGTGTGCGTGGGTGAAAAATGACGTTTTGGAGTTGTTGTTGTTGTTTTTTTTTTTAGTATGTCGTGGCGCGTGCGTGTGAGTGCGCTGCCGCAGGTCAAAAACGACACCGTCAGCACATTGTCCGGCGAGCACGCGCGTACGCGCGTCCTGTTGTTTCAGTGCTGAGGCGCGCGCGTTCGCGTTGATACAGTGGTCCTCTATTGTGTAGGGTGCCACGGTATGACGTCATGTTGAGTTGAAACGCACCGCCTGATTGACAGGTGGCTTTTCTAGAGGCGCCAAAGGTCGTGTGTTCGTGGCGAGGTCTCTCTCTCTCTCTCTCTTTGACATCGTCAAGTGTAAACACTGCCGCGCTAACGCTAGCGGAAATGCTAACATCGACAACTTACTCGCTTAGTTTGTGACCTCCGACCGGAGTCGGGATGACGTCGTCGTTTCCGCACTGGTGGCGATGACGTCATCTCGTGAACATATCCCACGGCGAGGCAACACGTGTCAGTCAACATGTTGGCGACCTGTCGGCAAAAATAAACTTTTTATTGAGGCGAATGGAGAAAAAAAAAAGGTGTTGGAGTGAGTGCTCCTGTTGTGAAAAGATGCATTAGTGAATTATATTGTGAATTATATTTATATAGCGCTTTTCTGTAGTGACTCAAAGCGCTTTACATAGTAAAACCCAATATCTAAGTTACATTTAAACCAGTGTGGGTGGCACTGGGAGCACGTGGGTAAAGTGTCTTGCCCAAGGACACAACGGCAGTGACTAGAATGGCGGAAGCGGGAATCGAACCTGCAACCCTCAAGTTGCTGGCACGGCCACTCTACCAACCGAGCTATACCGATAAAAAGAACACAATAGAATGCTGTAAAAAAAAAACAAGTAAACACACTGTTTACATCAGGGGTCTCAAACATGCGGCCCGCGAGACATTATTTTGCGGCCCACACCTTGATGCGAAAATTTAATGTTGGTGCGGCCCGCAAATTTTATATGAATGGCGCTTTACAGCTTCATACTTGAATACCCTCGATTTTTCCGGGAGACTCTCACATTTCAATGGCCCTCCAGGGGTAATCATTCCCCCGAATTTCACCCAAACAACAATACTAAGGGGGCACCGTGGAGGCACTGCCTTCAACGTCCTCTACAACCTGAACAAACAGCGTGCCAGCCAAGCCAAATGTTGTATTTGGCTTCTGTCGACGCAGTAAGCGACTGCAAGACATAGTTGATCAACAGCCGTACAGGTCACACTGAGGGTGGCCGTATAAACAACCTTAACACTGTTACAAATATGCGCCACACTGTGAACTCAGACCAGACAAGAACGACAAACACATTTTGGGAGAACATCCGCACCGTAACACAACATAAACACAATGGAACAAATACCCAGAATCCCATGCAGCCCTAACTCTTCCGGGCTACAATATACACCCCTGCCCCCTATTGTTGCATTGGATTCTGGGTATTTGTTCTGTTGTGTTTATGTTTTGTTACGGTGCGGATGTTCTCCCAAAATGTGTTTTTTTAATTTTCTTTGGTGTGGGTTCACAGTGTGGCGCATATTTGCAACAGTGATAAAGTTGTTTATACGGCCACCCTCATTGTGACCTGTATGGCTGTTGATAAAGTATGTCTTGCAGTCACTTCCGTGGATCTGCAGAAGCCTCATACAATATGTGATTGGGCCGGCACACTGTTTGTATGGTGGAAAAGCGGACGAGTCGGCAGTCTGTAGAGGACGCTAAAGGCAGTGACATCACAGCACGCCCTTACAATTGTAGTCCAGGTGAAAACCGGGAGATTGATTGCCCCGGGAGATTGTCGGGAGGGGTACTGATATTCCCGGAAATATCGCGAGAGTTGGCAAGTATGTTGCTAGGGCCCGAAAGCGATTGAAAGAAGACGCATTCATTAAAAAGTGCATGTCCGATTTTTTTAAAGAAGTCTTTTCTCGCGGCCCAGCCTCACCAAGTTTGTGCATCCAGTGGCCCCCAGGTAAATTGAGTTTGAGACCTCTGGTTTACATAACACGTTTTTGTGTTCAAAGATAGGTAGGTAGGGACATGTTTGTCATACACACACACACACACACACATTCTTTCATCACACCTTGGACAACCTTTGACCGGTCCTGTCGGAGAGGGAGGGGCGAGCGACAAGCACAACTGTTGAGAGAGAGAGAGGACATAAGGGAAATAAACACACACACAAAGGGACAAGCGGTAGAGAATGGATGCAGGGACGTACAGGATGTGACATAGCCACCAACAACGCTTCACCTCCCTCCTCATCTCCTCGCTGTTTCGGTAACCTCCTTGCTACCTTCTTTGCCGCCTTACTTCCTAACTAGAGGACGTTGCCTTGGAAGTGTTCTAGCTCGTCACCGTCAACACATTTTTCAGGTGTGAATGGCCGCGCAAAGATCGTGTTGGCAGGTGTCAATAAGAGACAGGTGTGTGTGTGTGTGTGTGTGTGTGTGTGTGTGTGTGTGTGTGTGTGTGTGTGTGTGTGTGTGTGTGTGTGTGTGTGTGTGTGTGTTCTTGTATTTGTACCATTCTTGAGACACCAACAAGGAAAAGTAGCTTCCATATGAGGAGGTGTGAACAAGTTAGGACAGGGGTAGGGAACCTACGGCTCTAGAGCCAGATGTGGCTCTTTTGATAATTGCATCTGGCTCTCAGATAAATCTTAGCTGACATTACTTAACACGATAAGTCATGAATAATTCCGCTGGTAATCACAGTGTTAAAAATAATGTTGAAAATATAAAACATATTTTAATCCAACCATGCATTTTCTATCGCACCTGTTCAAGATGTCGCTTTAATGGTAAGAGGTATTTTATTTATTATTGGTTAACTTTAGAATAA
This sequence comes from Nerophis ophidion, assembly GCF_033978795.1. Lineage (NCBI taxonomy): Eukaryota > Metazoa > Chordata > Actinopteri > Syngnathiformes > Syngnathidae > Nerophis > Nerophis ophidion. Next base: position 24,323,272 of record NC_084637.1, read on the forward strand.
CAATGTTATTAAAAAGAATAAGAGACTAATTATACTCTAAAAATGTTGTTCTTATTTAAAAATGCACACTTTTAGTTGCATTCACTGTTTAAAAATAGTATATGGCTATCACGGAAATACATTTTGAAATATTTGGCTTTCATGGCTCTCTCAGCCAAAGAGGTTCCCGACCCCTGAGTTAGGACATAAATTATGGTCCCAATGCAGAAAACCATTGCATCTAATAGAGAAAGTCTCATTTGCACCCCCTGGTGGTGAAATCTATCAAAATGAGGATGGTCCCTAAAAGGAGGGATTTTTCAAATTGACTGTTAGTAGCTTTTAAAAGTGCTCCCCCTCTGGTCAACTTATGAAATAACAAGAGTGTGTAAAAATTTGAGGTGCTCCCCCTCTGGTCAACATATGTAATAACAACTGTGTGTATGAAATTGAAATGTGCCCCATTTGGCCAAAATGTATTTAAAAAAAAAAAAAAAAAAAAAAAATATATATATATATATATATATATATTAGGGCTGCAAATCTTTGGGTGTCCAACAATTCGATTCAATATCGATTCTTGGGGTCGCGGTTCGATTATATATCGATTTTTTCGATTTAACGCGATTCTCGATTCAAAAACGATATTTTTTCGATTCAAAACGATTCTGTATTCATTCAATACATAGGATTTCAGCTGGATCTACCCCAGTCTGCTGACATGCTAGCAGAGTTTTGTTTTTTTTTAAAAGCTTATATAATTTTAAAGGACAATGTTTTATCAACTGATTGCAATAATGTAAATTGTTTTTAACTATTAAACGAACCAAAAATATGACCTATTTTATCTTTGTGAAAACATTGGACACAGTGTGTTGTCAAGCTTATGAGATGCGATGCAAGTGTAAGCCACTGTGACACTATTGTTCTTTTTTATTATTTTTATAAATGTCTAATGATAAGGTCAATGAGGTATTTTTAATCACTGCTATGCTGAAATTATAACTAATATTGATACAGTTGTTGATAATATTCATTTTTGTTTCACTACTTTTGTGTCGTGTTTGTGTCTCCTCAATTGCTCTGTTTATTACGGTTCTGAGTGTTGCTGGGTCAGGTTTGGTTTTGGAATTGGATTGCATTGTTATGGTATTTATGTGCATTGTTTTGTTGGATTGATAAAAAAACAAATACAAAATGGATTTAAAAAAAAATGAGAATCGATTCGAAATCGCACAACGTGAGAATCGCGATTAGTATTCGAATCGATTTTTTCCCACACCCCTGATATATATATATATATGTATATATGTGTGTGTATATATATATATATATATATATATATATATATATATATATATATATATAGATATATATATATATATATATATATATATATATATATATATATATATATATATATATATATATATATATATATAGTGGGGCAAAAAAGTATTTAGTCAACCACCGATTGTGCAAGTTCTCCCACTTAAAATGATGACAGAGGTCTGTAATTTTCATCAAAGGTACACTTCAACTGTGAGAGACAGATTGTGGAGAAAAAAAATCCAGGAATTCACATTTTAGGAATTTTAAATAATTTATTTGTAAATCATGTTGAAAAATAAGTATTTGGTCACTTCAAACAAGGAAGATCGCTGGCTCTCACAGACTTGTAACTTCTTCTTTAAGAAGCTCTTCTGTCCTCCCCTTGTTACCTGTATTAATGGAACCTGTTTGAACTTGTTATCTGTATAAAAGACACCTGTCCACAGTTTCATACAGTCAGGCTCCAAACTCCACTAAGGCCAAGACCAAAGAGCTGTCGAAGGACACCAGGAAAAGAATTGTAGACCTGCACCAGACTGGGAAGAGTGAATCTATAATAAGCAAGCAGCTTGGTGTGAAAAAATCAACTGTGGGAGCAATTATCAGAAAATGGATGACATAGAAGACCACTGATAATCTCCCTCGATCTGGGGCTCCACGCAAGATCTCATCTCGTGGGGTCAAAATGATCATGAGAACGGTGAGCAAAAATCCCAGAACCACACGGGGGGACCTGGTGAACGACCTGCAGGGAGCTGGGACCAAAGTATCAAAGGTTCCCATCAGTAACACACTACGCCGACAGGGAATAAAATCCTGCAGTGCCAGATGTGTCCCCCTGCTTAACCCAGTGCATGTCCAGACCCGTCTGAAGTTTGCCAGAGAGCACATGGATGATAAAGCAGAGGATTGGGAGAATGTCATGTGGTCAGATGAAACCAAAATATAACTTTTTGGTATAAACTCAACTCGTCGTGTTTGGAAGAAGAAGAATACTGAGTTGCATCCCAAGAACACCATAACTACTGTGAAGCATGGGGGTGGAAACATCATGCTTTGGGGCTGTTTTTCTGCTAAGGGGACAGGACGATTGATCCGTGTTAAGGAAAGAATGAATGGGTCCATGTTTCGTGATATTTTGAGCCAAAACCTCCTTCCATCAGTGAGAGCTTTGAATGGTTGACCAAATACTTATTTTCCACCATAATTTACAAATAAATTCTTTAAAATTCCTACAATGTGAATTCCTGGATTTTTTTCACATTCTGTCTCTCACAGTTGAAGTGTACCTATGATGAAAATTACAGACCTCTGTCATCATTTTAAGTGGGAGAATTTGCACAATCGTTGGCTGACTAAATACTTTTTGCCCCACTGTGTATATATATATATATATATATATATATATATATATATATATATATATATATAGAGAGAGAGAGAGAGAGAGAGAGAGAGAGAGAGAGAGAGAGAGAGAGAGAGAGAGAGAGAGAGAGACAGAGAGAGAGAGAGAGAGAGAGAGAGAGAGAGAGAGAGAGAGAGAGATACTGTAATAACTTGAAGTAAATAATGAAGATTAAAAACCAACTACAAACAAAAATAAATGAACTAAAAGCAGTTTTCTTAGAATATGAGCAATTGCTCCCAATTTTATATCTGTTTCTGTAATATTACAATATTCCATCCATCCATTTTCTACTGCTTGTCCCTTTTGGGGTCGCGGGGGGGTGTTGGAGCCAATATTTTCTTGTAAAATTATTACTTTTTTATGTAAAATTATTACTTTTTATGCAAAATGGAGACATTTGTCTTCTAAAATTCTAAGTGTTATAACAATATTGCCAATTTTTTTGCTGTTCTTGGAAAATAGTAAAACATTTTGCCAAGTTACATCCCCGATTATTATTATAATACTGCCAACATTTTTAAGTTTTCTTATAAAATTGTGACTTGTCGAGTAAAATGACAACTCTATTCATAAAATTGCCAAAGTTGTAAGCTTTTCTTGCAAAATTGCAACTGTTACTGAGTAAAATTTCAACTTCTATCGTAATATTGCACACGTTCAGTTTTTCTTGTAAAAGTTTGACTGGGGGGAGGGGTCCAAACTTTTTCCATTGAGGGCCGCACAGTGAAAAATCAAAGCATATGGTGTCCATTTTGATATTTTCAAAACCGATACAAAATGTTCCCTCAACTCCTCTCAGAGTTTGCGTGTCCATATGGTCCTAGGAGCTATGACCCCTGGTAGGGTCTCCCATGACCAGCAGGTCCTAGGTGAGGGACCAGACAAAGAGCAGTTCAAAGACTTCTATGAATACAAAAAGATCGTGGACCAAGGTTTCTCCCGCCCACGTTGGAGGAGGGACTTGATGGTGGCCCAGCCTAAAGGGGCAACATGCCCCCCCCCTCCAGTGGGCTCAGCACCCACAGGATGGGGCATGGAAGTCGGGTGCTCTATGAGCTCGCAGGGCCCTTGGCGATCCGATCCTCGGCTACAGAAGCTAGCTCTTGGGACGTGGAACATGAGCTCCCTGGGGGGGTGAGGGAGAGGGGAAGAAGATCTGGCTGGATCTAGTCGCACAGCAAGGGCTCTGGAGCCAGTTCTCTCGAGAGGTACTGGACTCTCTTCCACTCTGGCGTTACCAGCAGTGAGAGGCAACGGGCTGGAGTAGCAATTCTTGTTGCCCCCCCAGCTCAGGGCCTGCACGTTGGAGTTTAGCCCAGTAGACGAGAGGGTAGTTTCCCTCCGCTTCCGGGGTAAGGGGAAGGGTCCTGACCATTGTTTGTGCTTACGCACCAAACCGTAGTTAAGACTACCCACCCTTTTTGGAGTCCCTAGAGGGAGTACTGGAGGCCTGATTCTCTTGTTCTATTGGGGGACTTCAACGCTGACTTGGATAGGTGTGATTGGGAGGAATGGCCGCCCGGATCTGAACCAGAGGGGTGTTTTGTTATTGGACTTTTGTGCTCGTCACGGATTGTTCAAAACAAACACCATGTTCAAACATAAGGGTGTCCATATGTGCACTTGGCACCAGGACACCATTGGCCGCAGTTCAATGATCGACTTTGTGGTTGGATCATCAGATTTGTGGTCTCATGTTGTGGACACTCGGGTGAAAAGAGGGGCAGAGTTTTCAACCGATCACCGCCTGGTGGTGAGTTGGCTGCGATGGCGCGGGAGAATGCTGGACAGACCTGGCGGGCTCAAACACATTGTGAGAGTCTGCAGGGAACGTCTAGCAGAGTCTCCCGTCTGAGGGAGTTTCACTTACCACCTCCGGAAGAAGTATGAACACGTCTCGAGGGAGGTTGCTGGATATTGAGTCCGAGTGGACCATGTTCCGTACCTGTGTTGTTTAGGTGGCCGATCGGAGCCTGCCATGGCGGTAATCCTATAACCCACTGGTGGACACCAAGGGTGAGGGATGCCATCAAGCTGAAGAAGGAGTCCTATTGGGTCCTTTTGGCTCATAGGATTCTGGAGGGCACATGCCAAGCGGTGGGCTCCGGAAGAACTTTGAACATGTCTCGAGGGAGGAAGCTGGATATTGAGTCCGAGTGGACCATGTTCCGTACTTCTGTTGTCTAGGCGGCCGATCGGAGCCTACAATGGCGATAATCCTATAACTAACTAGTGGATACCAAGGGTGAGGCATGCCATCAAGCTGAAGAAGGAGTCCTATTGGGTCCTTTTGGCTCATAGGACTCTGGAGACCGCAGACAGGTACAGACATGCCAAGCGGTGGGCTCCGGAAGAACTTTGAACATGTCTCGAGGGAGGAAGCTGGATATTGAGTCCGAGTGGACCATGTTCCGTACTTCTGTTGTCTAGGCGGCCAATCGGAGCCTGCAATGGCGATAATCCTATAACTAACTAGTGGATACCAAGGGTGAGGCATGCCATCAAGCTGAAGAAGGAGTCCTATTGGGTCCTTTTGGCTCATAGGACTCTGGAGACCGCAGACAGGTACAGACATGCCAAGCGGTGGGCTCCGGAAGAACTTTGAACATGTCTCGAGGGAGGAAGCTGGATATTGAGTCCGAGTGGACCATGTTCCGTAACTCTAATGTCAAGGCGCAAGATCGGCGCCTGCCATGGCGGTAATCCTATAACCCACTGGTGGACACCAAGGGTGATGGATGCCGTCAAGCTGAGGAAGGAGTCCTATGGGTCTTTTTGGCTCATAGGACTCTGGAGGCCACAGACAGGTACAGACATGCCAAGCGGTGGGCTCCCGAAGAACTTTGCACATGTCTCGAGGGAGGAAGCTGGATATTGAGTCCGAGTGGACCATGTTCCGTACCTCTGTTGTCTAGGCGGCCGATCGGAGCCTGCCATGGCTGTAATCCTATAACCCACTGGTGGACACCAAGGGTGAGGGATGCCGTCAAGCTGAAGGAGTCCTATTGGGTCATTTTGGCTCATAGGACTCTGGAGGCAGTAGACAGATAGCGACAGGCCTAGCGGTAGGCTCCGGAAGAACTTTGAACATGTCTTGAGGGAGGTTGCTGGATATTTAGTCCGAGTGGATCATGTTCCGTAACTCTGTTGTCTAGGCGGCCGATCGGAGCCTGCCATGGCGGTAGTCCTATAACCCACTGAAGAACACCAAGGGTGAGGGATGCCGTCAAGCTGAAGAAGGAGTCCTATTGGGTCCTTTTGGCTCATAAGACTCTGGAGGAAGTAGACAGGTACCGACAGGCCAAGCGGTGGGCGGCTTTGGCGGTGGTAGAGGCAAAAACTCGGACATGGGAGGAGTTCAGAGAAACCATGTAGAACGACTTCCGGGTGGCTTTGAAGCAATTCTGGACCGTCATTCGCTGCCTCAGGAGGGGGAAGCAGTGCACTGTCAACACTGTGTATGGTGAGCAGGGTGTGCTGCTGACCTCTTCTGGAGATGTTGTGGAAGGGTGGAAGGAAGACCTCCTCAACAACACCTACACCGAATATTGGAAGTAATTGGAGCCATCCATCCATCCATTTCTACCGCCTGTCCCTTTTGGGATCTAGGGGGGTGCTGGAGCCTATCTCAGCTGCATTTGGGCGGATTGCGGCGTACACCCTGGACAAGTCGTCACCTCATCACACTCACAATCACACACCAGGGCCAATTAATTTAGTGTTGCCAATCAACCTATCTCCAGGTGCATGTCTTTGGAATTGGGAGGAAGCCAGAGTACCCGGAGTGAACCCACGCAGTCACGGGGAGAACATGCATACGCCACACAGAAAGATCCCGAGCCCGGGCTTGAACTCAGGACTACTCAGGACCTTCGTATTGTGAGGCATATGCACTAACCCCTGTCGCACCGTGCTGAGCATTTTTATAAGAGTATTTTTAGAACGTGCTGTTAGAAAATTAGCTGCGGGCCGCAAATGGCCCCGTGCCTCACCTTGGTCACCCCTGGTATAGGGGTTTGTTAGTTTGTAAACAATCAGTGGAGAATGTCTTCCTCTTTGCAGCTCGGCGGCCATGTCTAAAAACACGGTGAAGAAGCTGCACTGGCGCTCCAAGGTACGACACGTTAGCACGCCGCCTGACAACTGACTTAATCATCTAGGCACTGGCGCTCCAAGGTACGACACGTTAGCACGCCGCCTGACAACTGACTTAATCATCTAGCCGCCATCTTGTCGCAGGTGCAGGAGGGCTTCGTGCCGCTGGGCGGCAGCTCGGGGGAGCTGGGGCTGGCTATCGGTGGCGGGGCCGACTACGGCGAGTTTCCCTTCGTGACGGTGGCTCCCGGGGGCGGCGCCACCGTGGCCGACATCATCCTGGAGATCGGCGGCACGCCCGTGTTGGGGATGACGCTGGGCGACGTGCGGGGGGTCCTCAACTCCTGTCCTCATCCAATCAGGATCAAGACCGTCTCACCAGGTGGCGGAGGCTGGCGCCATGCGTGTGAGTTTTTTGCTAAGATGACGTGCGTGTGTGTCTGCAGGTGCGTCGCTGTGCAAAGATCTTCGCCTGTACCTCAGTAAGTGTTTCACTCCGTCCTCCATGGACAGTCAGCTGCAGCAGCTCATACGGGAGAACCTCTACCTGCGCGCCGTGCCCTGTACGTGCACACACACACACACACACACACACACACACACACACACACACACACACACAGGTGTCGCGCTCTGTGATGACATCACTCTTCCCGTCGGCAGGTACGACCCGGCAACCTCGCGAGGGGGAGATCAGCGGCGTGGACTACAACTTTGTGTCCATCGAGGAGTTCTTCTCCTTGGAGGAGTCGGGCGCCCTGCTAGAAAGTGGAAAGTTTAAAGGTGAAGACAACAATATTTGATGCGAGCATTTTTAGCTAATTTTGTTCATTTCAACATAATGATCATGGATTAGTGCCATTTTACAAGTATGCTAGCTGTTACCGTTCCAGTGCTAATAATGTTAGCATCCTAATGTTTTTTTGCTAGCATTTTAGCACATTTTGTTTATTTAACCCAATAATCATGGAATTCGTTACTTAGTTGAAGTGAAGTGAATTATATTTATATAGCGCTTTTCTCTAGTGACTCAAAGCGTTTTACATAGTGAAACCCAATATCTAAGTTCCATTTAAACCAGTGTGGGTGGCATTGGGAGCAGGTGGGTAAAGTGTCTTGCCCAAGGACACAACGGCAGTGACTAAGATGGCGGAAGCGGGGATTGAACCGGGAACCCTCAAGTTGCTGGCACGGCCACTCTACCAACAGAGCTATACCGTTCCATCTTAGAAGTATCCTAGCTGTTCCCGTTACTGTGTTAATGTTAGCATGCTAAGTTCTTATTATTAGCATTTTGGTTAATTTTGTTTGTTTAACCCAATAATCATGGCATTGGTTACTTAGTGCCATCTTACGAGTATGCGAGCTGTTACCGTTGCAGTGCTAATGTTAGCATGCTAATATTTTTTTTGTGCTACAATTTTGGCAAATTTTGTTTGTTCAATCCGATAATCATGGAATTCGTTACTTAGTGCCATCTTACGAGTATGCGAGCTGTTACCGTTGCAGTGCTAATGTTAGCATGCTAATATTTTTTTGGTGCTACAATTTTGGCAAATTTTGTTTGTTCAATCCGATAATCATGGAATTTGTTACTTAGTGCCATCTTACGAGTATGCAAGCTGTTACCGTTGCAGTGCTAATGTTAGCATGCTAATATTTTTTTTATGCTACAATTTTGGCTAATTTTGTTTGTTCAACCCGATAATTATGGAATTCGTTACTTAGTGCCATCTTACAAGTATGCAAGCTGTTACCGCTACAGTGCTAATGTTAGCATGCTAATGTTTTTTGCTAGCATTTTAGCACATTTTGTTTATTTAACCCAATAATCATGGAATTGGTTACTTAGTGCCATCTTAGAAGTATCCTAGCTGTTCCCATTGCTGTGTTAATGTTTGCATGCTAAGGTGTTTTTGATAGCATTTTGGTTAGTTTTGGTTGTTTAATCCAATAATCATGGAATTTGTTACTTAGTGCCATCTTACAAGTATGCTAGCTGTTATCGTTACCGTGCTAATGTTAGCATGCTAAGTTATTTTTACTAGCATTTTGGTCAATTTTGTTTCTTTAACCCAATAATCATGGAATTGGTTACTTAGTGCCATCTTACAAGTATGCGAGCTGTTACCGTTGCAGTGCTAATGTTAGCATGTTAATATTTTTTTTGTGCTACAATTTTGGCTAATTTTGTTTGTTCAACCCGATAATCATGGAATTCGTTACTTAGTGCCATCTTACAAGTATGCTAGCTGTTCCCGTTAAGGGGCTAATGTTAGCCAGCTAACAATTTTTTGCTAGCATTTTATCAAACTGGGTATTTTTAACGAAATAAACATGGATTTTGTTTCTTGCCACCCTCTTAAAATTATGCTAGTTGTTCCAGTTACAGTGTTAATGTTAGCATTGTAACATTTTTTTGCCAGCCTTTTGTTAATAACTACCTAAAAATAATTAAAAGTTGTTATTTGGTGCCATTTTAGAAGTATGCTAGCTGTTTCCATTAAGGGGTTAATGTTAGCCAGCTAACGATTTTTTCCCAAGCATTTTAGCAAACTGTGTATTTTTAACCAAATAAACATGGATTTTGTTTCTTGCCGCACTCTTGGACGTATGCTAGCTGTTCACGTTACAGTGCTAATGTTAGCATTATTACGTTTTCTGCCAGCATTTTGTTAATATCTACCTAAAAATAATTGATTTTGTTACTTAGTGCCAATTTACAAGTATGCTAGCTGTTACCATTACAGTGCTAATGTTAACATGCTAAAGTTGTTTTGCTAGCATTTTGGCAAATTCTGTTTATTTAACCAATATTCCTGGAACTCGTTACTTAGTGCCATCTTAGAAGTAAGGTAGCTGTTCTCATTAAGGGGCTAATGTTAGCCAGCTAACGATTTTTTGCTAGCATTTTAGCAAACTGTGTATTATTAACCAAATAAACATGGATTTTGTTTCTTGCCGCCCTCTTAGAAGTATGCTAGCTGTTCCCGTTACAGTGCTAATGTTAGCATTGTTACGTTTTCTGCCAGCATTGTATTAATATCTACCTAAAAATAATTGATTTTGTTACTTAGTGCCATCTTACAAGTATGCTAGCTGTTACAATTGGAGTACTAATGTTAAAATGCTAAAGTTTTTTGCTAGCATTTTGGCAAATTTCGTTTAGTTCACCCAATAATCATGGAACTCGTTACTTAGTGCCATCTTAGAAGTATGCTAGCTGTTCCCGTTAAGGGGCTAATGTTAGCCAGCTAACAATTTTTTGCTAGCATTTTATCAAAATGGGTATTTTCAACCAAATAAACATGGATTTTGTTTCTTGCCGCTCTCTTAAAATTATGCTAGCTGTTCCCGTTAAAGTGCTAATGTTAGCATTGTTACGTTTTCTGCTAGCATTTTGTTAACATCTACGTAAAAATAATTGATTGTCCTGTGAATCTTTAGCTAAGGACTTGATGCCTTCAAAAGGCCTACTCGTTTTATCTTCCCTCGAGTTTTCGTTATCGATCTCAATGTAAGGCTTTTCTCGTCCAATCACAGGCAACTACTACGGGACGCCCCGCCCCGTCCACATAGGTCCCGACAGTCCACCAATCACGTATCAGGAACATCGAAACCTGCTTAGGAACTTCAGGACCAGAAGCAAATCCCTCAGCAACCTGGAGAAAACCGTAGAGGAAGACAACAGCGAGGAAGACAGCGGCCTGTCCGGTGCGCGTGCCCGTCGTAGCCCCGCCCACGCACACACGTGCGCTGACACGCCGTCTTTGTCTTCCAGGAGGGTCGGCCGGAGCCCCGCCCACCACGCTGCCACTCAGCCAATCGTGGGAGACGACAGGGGCGACGGAGAACGGAGGACGGCGAGGAAGAGCGCCTACGGCCAACACCTGGGACGTGGCTTACGGCGACGGCGGGAACACCTTCTACCTCGAGTGAGTCGCGGCAAATAATCCCCGCTACTTTCTGTTTACAAACCCCGTTTCCATATGAGTTGGGAAATTGTGTTGGATGTAAATATAAACGGAATACAATGATTTGCAAATCCTTTTCAACCCATATTTAATTGAATGCACTACAAAGACAAGATATTTGATGTTCAAACTCATAAACTTGATTTTTTTTTGCAAATAATAATTAACTTAGAATTTCATGGCTCCAACACGTGCCAAAGTAGTTGGGAAAGGGCATGTTCACCACTGTGTTACATCACCTTTTCTTTTAACAACACTCAATTAACGTTTGGGAACCGAGGAAACTAATTGTTGAAGCTTTGAAAGTGGAATTCTTTCCCATTCTTGTTTTATGTAGAGCTTCAGTCGTTCAACAGTCCGCTGTCGTTTTTTACACTTCATAATGCGCCACACATTTTCGATGGGAGACAAGTCTGGACTGCAGGCGGGCCAGGAAAGTACCCGCGCTCTTTTTTTTTTACGAAGCCACGCTGTTGTAACACGTGCTGAATGTGGCTTGGCATTGTCTTGCTGAAATAAGCAGGGGAGTCCATGAAAAAGACTGCGTATGTTGTTCCAAAACCTGTAATATACCTTTCAGCATTAATGGTGCCTTCACAGATGTGTAAGTTACCCATGCCTTGGACACTAATGCACCCCCATACCATCACAGATGCTGGCTTTTCAACTTTGCGTCGATAACATTCCGGATGGTTCGCTTCCCTTTGGTCTGGATGACACGATGTGGAATATTTCCAAAAACTATTTGAAATGTGGACTCGTCAGATCACAGAACACTTTTCCACTTTGCATCAGTCCATTTTAGATGATCTCGGCCTAGAGAAGCCGGTGGCGTTTCTGGATGTTGTTGATAAATGGCTTTCGCTTTGCATAGTAGAGCTTTAACTTGGACTTACAGATGTAGCGACCAACTGTATTTAGTAACATTGGTTTTCTGAAGGTTTCCTGAGCCCATGTGGTGATATCCTTTAGAGATTTATGTCGGTTTTTGTTACAGTGTTGTCTGAGGGATCAACGGTCACGGTCATTCAATGTTGGTTTCCGGCCATGCCGCTTACGTGGAGTGATTTCTCCAGATTCTCTGAACCTTTTGATGATATTATGGACCGTAGATGTTGAAATCCCTAAATTTCTTGCAATTCCACTTTGAGAAACGTTGTTCTTGAACTGTTTGACTATTTGCTCACGCAGTTGTGGACAAAGGGGTTGTACCTCGCTCCATCCTTTCTTGTGAAAGACTGAGCATTTCTTGGGAAGCTGTTTTTATACCCAATCATGGCACCAACCTGTTCCCAATTAGCCTGCACACATGTGGGATGTTCCAAATAAGTGTTTGATGAGCATTCCTCAACTTTATCAGTATTTATTGCCCCCTTTCCCCTACTTCTTTGTCACGTGTTGCTGGCATCAAATCCTAAAGTTAATGATTATTTGCACACAAAAAAAAATGTTTATGAGTTTTAACATCAAATATATTGTCTTTGTAGCATATTCAACTGAATATGGGTTGAAAAGGATTTGCAAATCAACACAATTTCCCAACTCATATGGAAACGGGGTTCGTACATTTGAAGAGCGGTTCCACAGTTCCCAGCATGCATTGAGAAGGCCGACATAATAGTGTTGATGACGTGGTCTCTCTGTCAGTCCCATGTCAAAGAGCAGCAGACAGGATGTTGGCGGTCAAAACCAGGAGACAACTTCCTGCTCAGAGCGTGAGTAAGCAACGTCCTCCAGGCTTTTATTTTGACAAGCGCGCCCGCTTCCTGCCGATGACGCTCACGCGCTTCCAGTTCCAGAGTTCACGGACGAGCCGAGTCAGCTGCGAGGCTTTTCCGTGCACACGCGACTCTCCAAGGGCCCGCGGGGCTTTGGCTTCAACATCGTGGGGGGAAGTCGGGCGCAGGAGTTCCTGCAGGTCTACAGCGTCACGCCCGGAGGCCCGCCCAGTCTCAACCAAGGTACGTCGGCCGGGGGGGGCGGAAGCTCCGCCTCCTGACTCGCTTTTTTTTTTTTTTTGGTAATGACGGGTCCCGTGTGCCACGTCCCCAGCCGACATCCTGGTGTACATCAACGACACCTGCGTCCTGGGTCGCTCGCACAAGGAGGTGGTGGAGATGCTCAAGTCGGTCCCCATGGGTCAGAACGTGGACGTGGTTCTGAGGCGAGGGTACCCCATGCTCTACAACCCGGACGGATGCCCCAAACACAACCTGGACATGGTGCGCCCGCCGCTCAACACTAAGTCACTTTTTTGCTGGCATTTTGGTTCATATTTTTTGTTTAACCCAATTATCATGGAACTTGTTACTTAGTGCCATCTTATAAGTATACTAGCTGTTACCGCTAAAGTGCTAATGTTAGCATGCTAACATTTTTTAAGAGCATTTTGGCTAATTTTGTTTGTTTAACCCAATAATCATGGAACTCGTTACTTAGTGCCAACTTATAAGTATACTAGCTGTTACCGCTAAAGTGCTAATGTTAGCATGCTAACATTTTTTGCTAGCATTTTGGCTAATTTTGTTTGTTTAACCCAATTATCATGGAACTTGTTACTTAGTGCCATCTTATAAGTATACTAGCTGTTACCGCTAAAATGCTAATGTTAGCATTCTAACATTTTTTGCTAGCATTTTGGCTAATTTTGTTTGTTTAACCCAATTATCATGGAACTCGTTACCTAGTGCCATCTTATAAGTATACTATCTGTTACTGCTAAAGTGCTAATGTTAACATGCTAAAGTTGTTTTGCTAGCATTTGGGTTACTTTTGTTTGTTTAACCCAATAATCATGGAACTTGTTACTTAGTGCCATCTTATAAGTATACTAGCTGTTACCGCTAAAGTGCTAATGTTAGCATGCTAACATTTTTTTGCTAGCATTTTGGCTAATTTTGTTTGTTTAACCCGATAATCATGGAACTTGTTACTTAGTGCTATTTTATAAGTATAGTAGCTGTCACTGCTAAAGTGCTAATGTTAGCATGCTAGCATTTGGGCTAATTTTGTATGCTTAACCCAATTATCATGGAACTTGTTACTTAGTGCCATTATATAAGTATACTAGCTGTTACCGCTAAAGTCCTAATGTTAGCATGCTAACATTTTTTGCTAGCATTTTGGCTAATTTTGTTTGTTTAACCCAATTATCATGGAACTTGTTACTTAGTGCTATCACGCCAAATTTCTTCCCCCTACAAAAACCTTCCCCCCCGGAAGCCCCTCCAATGCCTGAAGGACCCCAATGAGAGCGGAACAATACCAAGTTATATGACTCTTAAGGGTTACAGCTGCAAAATTAGCGAAGCAAGAATAGATTGAAAGGTTAGCATGCTGGAATGCTAATATTTTTTCCTCACCGTTACTTTTCACCAATGACAATCAAGCTAATTATAATGCTTTTAAAACAGGTAGCGGTGTGGGCTGCTTTAAGGTCCTTCCACCCCCATTGGGGTCCTTCAAGCATTAACGCCAAATGTCTTCCGGGGGGAAGGTTTTTGTCGGGGGAAGAAATTTGGCGTGACAGTGCCATCTTATAAGTATACTAGCTGTTACCGCTAAAGTGCTAATGTTAGCATGCTAACTTTTTTTGCTTGCATTTTGGCTAATTTTTTTTTGTTTAACCCAATAATCATGGAACTCGTTACTTAGTGGCATCTTGAAGGCCTACTGAAACCCACTACTACCGACCACGCAGTCTGATTGTTTATATATCAATGATGAAATATTAACATTGCAACACATGCCAATACGGCCTTTTTAGTTTACTAAATTGCGATTTTAAATTTCCCGCGAAGTGTCCTGTTGAAAACGTTGTAGAATGCTGACGTGTACGCGTGACGTCATGGACTGTTAGGAAATATGAGCACTGCGCACACACACAGCTAAAAGTCGTCTGCTTTAACGGCATAATTACACAGTATTTTGGATATCTGTGTTGCTGAATCTTTTGCAATTTGTTCAATTAATAATGGAGAAGTCAAAGTAGAAAGATGGAGGTGGGAAGCTTTAGCCTTTAGCCACACAAACACATGGTGATTCCTTGTTTACAATTCCCGGAGGTGAAACTTTACTATGGATCAGAGCGAACATGGATCCCGACCAAATGTCAACCAGCAGTTTTCGGTGAGAAAGTTGTGGTAAAATGTCGCCTCTTACCGGAGATCAGCTGTGCTTGCGCCGTCCATACAGCTGCTGTCGACTTCTGGCCTCAACACACCCGTGGACAGACACCTCCGACTATCAGGTACTATTAATCTCACTAAAACACTAGCAACACAATAGAAGGATAAGGGATTTCCTAGAATTAACCTAGTAAATGTGTCTAAAAACATCAGAATCCGTCCCAATGCAATCGCGTTTTTTTTTTTTTTCACTTGATTTTTTTTTTTTTTTTTTTCTAGTCCTTCGCTATCAATATCCTCGGCCACGAATCTTTCATCCTTGCTCAAATTAATGGGAATATTGTCGTTTTCTCGGTCCGAATAGCTTTTTGTTGGAGGCTCTGTCACGCCAAATTTCTTCCCCCCTACAAAAACCTTCCCCCCGAAAGAAACTACTTGAAGGACCCCAATGAGGGTGGAAGGACCTTAAAGCACCCCACACAACTGCCTGTTTTAAAAGCATTATAATTGGCTGATCGTCATTGGTGAAAAATAACGGTGAGGAAAAAATATTAGCATTCCAGCATGCCAACCTTTTAAGCTATTTTTGCTTTGCTAATTTTGCAGCTGTAACCCTTAAGAGTCATATAACTTGGTATTGTCACGCCCTCATTGGGGTCCTTCAGGCATTGGAGGGGCTGTCACGCCAAATTTCTTCCGGAGGGAAGGTTTTTGTAGGGGGGAAGAAATTTGGCGTGACAGCTCCCATTAAAAACAATGTGAGGATGTGAGGAGCCATCAACTGGTGACGTCATCGTCTGCTACTTCCGGTAAAGGCAAGGCTTTTTTTATTAGCGACCAAAAGTTGCAAACTTTATCGTGAATGTTCTCTACTAAATCCTTCCAGCAAAAATATGACAATATCGCGAAATGATCAAGTATGACACATAGAATGGACCTGCTATCCCCGTTTAAATAACAAAATCTCATTTCAGTAGGCCTTTTTGGTTTACTAAATTGCAATTTTAAATTCCCCGTGAAGTATCCCGCTGAAAACGTCGCGGTATGATGACGCATGCGTTTGACGTCACCGGTTGTAGTGGACATTATTTTCCAGCCCGATCCCAGCTAAAAGTAGTCTGCTTTAATCGCATAATTACACAGTATTCTGGACATCTTTGTTGCTGAATCTTTTGCAATTTGTTCAATTAATAATGGAGACGTCAAATAAGAAAGATGTAGGTAAGAAGCGGTGTATTGCAGCTGCCTTTAGCAACACAAACACAGCCAGAGTTTCCTTGTTTCCTTGTTTAAAATTCCCGAAGGAGAAGCTTTACTATGGAACAGAGCGGTCAAGCGAACATGGATCTCTACCACATGTGAACCGGCAGGTTTCGGTGAGAAAATTGTGGTGATAAGTCGGCTCTTACCGTAGACATGAGCGGAGCTTGCGTCCTCCTGCAGCTGTGTGACTTCCCTCAGAGACACTGGCGGTCACCACACCCGTGGCCACACCCCTCCGACTTTCAGGTACCATATAATCTCACTAAAACACTAGTAACACAATAAGCAGGGAATTATCCTAATAAATGTGTCTAATAACATCTGAATCGCTCCCACTGCCCTCGCCTTTTTTTTTAATCATATTTTTTTAAACTTTTTTTTTCTTTTTTCTAGTCTTTCACTCTCACTATCCTCATCCACGAATCTTTCATCCTCGCTCAAATTAATGGGGAAATCGTCGCTTTCTCGGTCCGAATGGCTCTAGCTGCTGGTGGCCATGATTGTAAACAATGTGAGGATGTGAGGAGCTCTACAACCCGTGACGTCACGCGCACATCGTCTGCTACTTCCGGTACAGGCAAGGCTTTTTATTAGCGACCAAAAGTTGCGAACTTTATCGTGGATGTTCTCTACTAAATCCTTTCAGCAAAAATATGGCAATATCGCGAAATGATCAAGTATGACACATAGAATGGACCTGCTATCCCCGTTTAAATAAGAAAATCTCATTTCAGTAGGCCTTTAAAAGTATGCTAGCTGCTCCTGTTAGAGCGTTAATGTTAGCACGCTAACAATTTTTTGCTAGCATTTTGGCTAATTTTGTTTGTTTAACCCAAAAACCGTGGAATTCGTTACTTAGTGCCATCTTACAAGTAGGCTCGCTGTTCCCGTTGCCGTATTAACGTTAGCATGCTAAAGTTTTTTTGATAGCATTTTGGTTCACTTTGTTTGTTTTACCCAATAATCACGGATCAACGTCAACATCAACGCGCCACTTTTTCGCCCCGGTCACATGATGGCTTGACTCCTCCCCACAGCCGCAGACTCCTCCCCCCAAGCAAAATCGCCGGCCGCTGACCTACAGCCACGTGGAGGACGCCGGAAGCTGCTGCTCAGGTCAGCAAAACTTTGACACACTCCTTCTTCCTGTCTTTGAGGCCTTTATGTCCCTACAGGACTCCCCCAAGTGCCGCCTTCCTATTCAACCCAGCCAATGACCAATGGGCTGACAGGCCCGCCCACTCCCACTTCCTTTGAACCCCCTGTGGCTCCTCCTACTCCCGCAGAGAGGATGTCGGCCAATCACAGCGACTCCGGCAGTAGCGCCCGAAGGTGAGCGAAACGTTAGCATAGCCTTTCATGTGGTTTGGTCCACCAGGGGGCGCCGTTAACCTGCCCCGCCCCGTTTTGAACAGGTCTTCTGTGATTGGCTACAACAGCAGCACCCTTCCCACCCTCTCCTCCACCTTCCTCCAGCGCCAGAGCTCCAAGTCTTCAGAGAGCGACTTGTCCACGTCCACCCTCCCAATCACATCCACATCCTCCCAGGCGCTCTCCAATTTCACTCAGCCAGAGACTCCGCCTCCCGGTGGCCCCGCCCCGCGGCCCATGATGCCGCAGACATGCCTCCCCCCCACGTCGCCTCGGGAAATCCCATCCTGCGGTTTCAACGGGTGCCCGGCCAACCACCAAGTGCCGCCGCCGGCCCCCCGTGGGACCGCCTATGCTGCAGGGTCGCCTCCCGCTGGCGAGCTGGTGCCCGTGGCGCTGGGACGCTGCAATGGCGGGGGTCTGGGTTTCAGCATCACGGCGGGTGGGCCGGGGGGTCAGCTGGCTGTGGTGAGACGGGTCTGGGACCGCAGGCAGTGTCCCTCGCTACAGGCCGGGGACGCGGTGGTCAAGATCAACGGCGCCGATGTGCAGAACCTCAGTTTCTCCCAGGTTAGACCACCTTGGCTTCCATGACGACATGAAGACTCACTTCCGGTGTTTGATCACTCAGGTCCAAAAGGTTCTGCAGGAACACTCTAAAAAGGGGGACATGGTTCTGCTGGTACACAGACGAGGTACTTATTGAGTATTGTTTCATCGAACTTTTCATGGCTGACATTTGTCCCTCCCACAGCTCCGGTGGTCACACCCAACTTGTATAAGCCCCTCCCCTCGCCACATGGCCTCACCAGCCCCAAATCCCCGCCCTCAACTTCTACCGATTTGCCTTCTCCTTCTTCCGGGGCCTTGGTGGGGGGCGTGCCCCCGCTCAGCCAGGCAGGCTTGGCCATGGAGGCCCCCCAGGAAGGGCACCTCCCAGCCGCAGGTAACGCCCTCATATAGGCTCCTCCTACAAACCCCGTTTCCATATGAATTGGGAAATTGGCTGCAACACGTGCCAAAGTAGTTGGGAAAGGGCATGTTCACCACTGTGTTACATCACCTTTTCTTTTAAAAACACTCAATAAACGTAGCGACGAACTGTATTTAGTGCAGTGGTTCTTAACCTGGGTTCGATCGAACCTTAGGGGTTCGGTGAGTCGGCCTCAGGGGTTCGGCGGAGCCAGTAAAGACACACCCGACTCATCCATACTTGCCAGTCTTGAGACCTCCGAATTCGGGAGATGTGGGGAGTGGGGGCGGGCGTGGTTGAGGTGGGCTAGGTTTGGTGGTAGCGAGGGTGTATATTGTAGATTCCGGAAGAGTTAGTGCTGCAAGGGTTTCTAAGTATTTGTTACGTTATGTTACAGTGCGAATGTTCTCGCCAAATGTGTTTGTCATTCTTGTTTGGTGTGGGTTCATAGTGTGGTGCGTATTTGTAACAGTGTTAAAGTTGTTTATATGGCCACCCTCAGTGTGACCTGTATGGCCGTTGACCAAGTATGCCTTGCATTCACTTATGTGTGTGTAAAAGCCACATAAATGACGTGAATGTGCCGACACGCCGTTTGTATGGAGGAAAATCGGACGAGAATGGTTGCCCCGGGAGATTTTCGGGAGGGGCACTGGAATTCGGGATTCTCCCGGAAAAATCTGGAGGGTTGGCAAGTATTGACTCATCGTGTAAAAATAAAAACTTCTCCATATCGGTTTATCATGGATACGGCAACAGCAGAAGTCAGGTGTGTAAGTTGTTGTGAGTTCATGCACGGTTCATTTTGTACACCAGGAAAAAAAAACATGTAACTTTGTCTTGAATTTGAAAAAAAATAATAAGAATTTCACAAAAGACGGGTTTTTCGGTGAATGCGCGTATGAAACTGGTGGGGTTCGGAACCTCCAACAAGGTGAAGAACCACTGATTTAGTGACAGTGGTTTTCTGAAGTGTTTCTGAACCCATGTGGTGATATCCTTTAGAGATTGATGTCGGTTTTTGATACAGTACTGTCTGAGGGATCTGTTTATATTTACATCCAACACAATTTCCCAACTCATATGGAAACGGGGTTTGTACATGACCTCAAGTTGCTGTTTCTTTGGACCCCGCCCTTTCATGTGTCCGTGTCCCCCCCAGGGGCGGTCCCTACTCAGACCTCCAACGGCCCCCCCGTCTCAGGCCTCATCCAAAGCACCAGCTTCCTGGACTCCGTTCCCGTCACCCTGACCCTTGAGCCCCGCGACCTGCAGGGGGCGGAGGAGAGTGCGGCGGGGCCCGTCAGAGGGGCGGCCGCCGCCAAGGACGCCAGGGTTGGCAGGACAGTGGAGGTGGAGCTTAGGCGGCGGCCCGGCGAAGGCTTTGGATTCGTCATCGCCTCCCAGGAAATCAACCGGGGCGGTGAGTCGCTCGTCTCCGCGTCAACTTTGACCTTCCGTGCAAAAAGGGATTTAATTTGGGAATGTTGTTGACGTTTGTCAGGTGGTTCGGCTTGAGTTTAGGGGGCGTGGCCTCACAGATTATTGCACACACAAGTCAGTGCGTCAGCCTCTCCCACCTCACAAGTGGGCCCGCCCCCTCAGCCAGCTGCTTTTTCTCAGCTGAATAACACACACACACGCACCTAGACCTTGGCGCAGGTTTTTAGGGTCTGGTTTGTGAACTCATCATGTTGGAGCGGCTGCAGTCTCTTCTGAAGACGGTCAAGGACTGGAAACGTAAGTCCCTGTGTGTGTGTGTTGTCGCTCAGAGATCCTCCAGGAGGATGTCGCACTCTATCCAAAACCACCCGGTGAGGATCTTTGAGCATGTGATGATAAAGGGAATATTTAGTGGGCGGAGTCTCGTCTGAAGTTCCTGTTTTTGTGCAAAGATACTTTTAATGACTGGCACACTTGATACGTATAGTTCTAGAGTCGGGTATAACGTGTGTGTGTGTGTATAGTGAAGTGTGTCACGAGTGCAAAGAGGTTCAAACATTCCAGAGCGCTGATAAAGAGCAGGGAGCGTGAGAGAGAGAGAGTCAAGTTAATCTTTTATTTATCGACCTGTTTTATGCATCTTTTATCATGTTAGCCACCAGAGACGCGCTCAACAAGTCCGCCTGACTTGGTGACAACAGCTGGATTAGCACACACTTCTACCATCCTAGTCGCTGCCGTTGTGTCCTTGGGCAAGACACTTTACCCACCAGCTCCCACTGGTTTAAATGTGACTTAGATATTGGGTTTCACTATGTAAAAGCACTTTGAGTCACTAGAGGAAAGCACTGTATAAATACAGTGGGGCAAAAAAGTATTTAGTCAGCCACAAGTTCTCCCACTTAAAATGATGACAGAGGTCTGTCATTTTCATCATAGGTACACTTCAACTGTGAGAGACAGAATGTGAAAAAAAAATCCGGGAATACACATTGTAGGAATTTTAAATAATTTGTTTGTAATTTATGGTGGAAAATAAGTATTTGGTCAACAATTCAAAGTTCTCACTGATGGAAGGAGGTTTTGGCTCAAAATCTCACGATACATGGCCCCATTCAGTCTTTCCTTAACACGGATCAATCGTCCTGTCCCCTTAGCAGAAAAACAGCCCCAAAGCATGATGTTTCCACCCCCATGCTTCACAGTAGGTATGGTGTTCTTGGGATGCAACTCAGTATTCTTCTTCCTCCAAACACGACGAGTTGAGTTTATACCAAAATGGATACATGGATGATACAGCAGAGGATTGGGAGAATGTCATGTGGTCAGATGAAAGCAAAATAGAACTTTTTGGTATAAACTCAACACGTCGTGTTTGGAGGAAGAAGAATACTGAGTTGCATCCCAAGAACACCATACCTACTGTGAAGCATGGGGGTGGAAACATCATGTTTAGGGGCTGTTTTTCTGCTAAGGGGACAGGACGATTGATCCGTGTTAAGGAAAGAATGAATGGGGCCATGTATCGTGAGATTTTGAGCCAAAACCTCGTTCCATCAGTGAGAGCTTTGAATGGTTGACCAAATACTTATTTTCCACCATAATTTACAAATAAATTCTTTAAAATTCCTGGATTTTTTTTTCACATTCTGTCTCTCACAGTTGAAGTGTACCTATGATGAAAATTACAGACCTCTGTCATCATTTTAAGTGGGAGAACTTGCACAATCGGTGGCTGACTAAATACTTTTTTTGCCCCACTGTATAACTCACTTCACTTCACTTCACTTCACTTCACTTCACTTCACTTCACTTCACACACACACGCCGGGGGAAGGAGAAAACAGACGCTGTAAGGCAGGGGCCCTCAATAGGCAACGTATGGTCCCCAACAAAGCTTTTTTTTTTGGCCCCACCAAAAATCCCCCAAAAATGAGTCTCTCAGGAGAAGTGTAGAAAAGAAATTACCGTATTTTCTGGACTAAAATCCGCACCTAGAAATGTCCGATAATGGCTTTTTTGCCGATATCTGATATTTTCCAACTCTTAATTACCGATTCTGATATCAACCGATACTGATATATACAGTCGTGGAATTAACACATTATTATGCCTAACTTTGTTGTGATGCCCTGCTGGATGCATTGTGGTGGAATTGTCCGAAACTTAACTGCAAACAAAGTGGTTTTAGTACAAAAGTTTTATTTACCAAATATCAAAAAGTACAGGTTGGATTATTTTGCCCATGCAGACAGACATTATCCGCCAGAGTATCCAGAATCAAACGAAAACATGCAAATCATATCAAATGTTGGTCGTCTAGCTTTTTATATGATTCCCTCATGTGTCAAGATCTTTTTGTTTTGCAACTGCTGGCTCCAAACAATCGTGGATATCTTAGTCATAACAAACAGCCATCACATTTTGTAGACTGGTTGGCGCGACCCCAAATTCAACTTTCCCCTACATATCCCTTGGTTCTGAATGGAAAAAAGAAAAGAGCAGACCTCTTAAAGCTTTTTGACGGATTTTCTTTTAGGATTTCAACAGACACAAAATATGGTATAAAGTCAGAAATTCCACTACAGCATTAAACAATGTAAGAAGGTTTTCCAAAATAAATCAACTCAACTTCATCCATCCATCCATTAACTACCGCTTATCCCTTTCGGGGTCGCGGGGGGGCGTTGGTGCCTATCTCAGCTGCAATTGGGCGGAAAGCGGGGTACACCCTGGAAAAGTCGCCACCTCATCGCAGGGCCAACCCAAATAGACAGACAACATTCACACTCAAATTCACACATGCATCCATCCATTTTCTACCGCTTATTCCCTTTCAGGGTTGCGGGGGGCGCTGGAGCCTATCTCAGCTACAATCGGGCAGAAGGCGGTGTACACCCTGGACAAGTCGCCACCTCATCGCAGGGCCAACACAGATAGACAGACAACATTCACACTCAAATTCACACATGCATCCATCCATTTTCTACCGCTTATTCCCTTTCAGGGTTGCGGGGGGGTGCTGGAGCCTATCTCAGCTGCAATCCAGTGGAAAGCGGGGTACACTCTGGACAAGTTGCCACCTCATCACAGGGCCAACACAGATAGACAAACAACATTCACACTCACATCCATCCATCCATCCATCCATCCATCCATCCATCCATCCATCCTGTTTTTTTTACCGCTTATCCCTTTCAAGGTCGCGCGAGGGGGGATGCTAGAGTCTATCTCAGCTACAATTGGGCGGAAGGCCGAGTACACCCTGGACAAGTCGCTACCTCATCGGAGGGCCAACACAGATAAACAGACAACATTCACACTCACATTCACACATCCATCCATCCATTTTTTACCGCTTATCCCTTTCGGGGTCCCGCAGGGGTGGGGTGCTGGAGCCTATCTCAGCTGGAATCGGGCGGAAGGCGGCGTACACCCTGGACAAGTAGCCATCTCATCGCAGGGCTAACACAGATGGACAGACAACATTCACACTCACATTCACACATCCATCCATCCATTTTATACCGCTAATTCCCTTTCGGGGTCGCGGGGGGTGCTGTAGCCTATCTCAGATGCAATCGGGCGGAAGGCGCCGTACACTCTGGACAAGTCGCAACCTCATTACAGGGCCAACACAGATAGACAGACAACATTCACACTCACATTCACACATCCATCCATCCATTTCCTACCGCTTATCCCTTTCAGGGTCGCGCGCAGGAGGGGGTGAGGGGGTGCTGGAGCCTATCTCAGCTGAAATCGGGCGGAAGGCCCTGTACACCCTGGACAAGTCACCATCTCATCGCAGGGCCAACACAGATAGAGAGACAACATTCACACACCAGGGCCAATTTTGTGTTGCCAATCAACCTATCCCCAGGTGCATGTCTTTGGCTTTGGAAAAGACTCCTGGAATTTTTTTAATTTTTTTTTAAAACTCCGACCCTGAAAAAAAATGGGCATCAGGATAAAATGCCCATTTTCAACATGTCTCAAAACAGCAGCTTGGAATTTGGGACATGCTCTCCCTGAGAGAGCATGAGGAGGTTGAGGTGGACGGGGTTTGGGGGAGGTGTTGAGGTGTGTGTTGGTGTGTGTGGGGTTGGGGGTAGTGGGTAATTAGTGCTGCAAGGGGTTCTGGGTATTTGTTCTGTTGTGTTTATGTTGTGTTACGGTGCGGATGTTCTCCCGAAATGTGTTTGTCATTCTTGTTTGGTGTGGGTTCACAGAGTGGCGCATATTTGTAACAGTGTTAAAGTTGTTTATACGGCCACCCTCAGTGTGACCTGTATGGCTGTTGACCAGTATGCATTGATTCACTTGTGTGTGTAAAAAGCCGTAGATACCTTAAAGGCAGTGCCTTTAAGGTTTATTGGCGCACAGCGGCATTTTAAAAAGTCATAGATTTTACTTTTTGAAACCAATACCGATAATTTCCCATGTCACGTTTTAAAGCATTTATAGGCCGATAATATCGGCAGTCAGATATTATCAGACATTTCTATCCGCACCCACTAAATTTTAGAAGAGTGATAAGTTACAGGTTAATACGTTGTGAAATGAGTTGTTTACCCTTAAGATTTTGTAAATGTTTATTTCCATACCTTAATTGTTTCCAAACGGTGTCTGTAACACTGCAGTAAAATGGCTGATCAAACAAAACAGAAGTCATTGTCATGGACTCGCTAGCTGCGCAAGCTAGCTCTCCATTTAGCTAAACAGACTCAGTCACTCCACAGTAACGTTTTGGTGAATTTACCGAGGAATTTGTGAATTTGAAATTATATAAAAAGAATGCCGTTGTAAGTTGATAATACTAACACGGACACTCGTAAACGTGTTAGCGTATTAGCTAATGATAAAGACGCTAGCTTTTCTACATTACGATAGCATGTACAAACATGCATGAAAACACTCATTTAGACATCACACATGGGACGGTTAAGTAAGTAAGAATTGTTTTAGTTATATTGTAAAATTTACTTGTAATATATTTATTATGGCTGTCAACGAAGAAAAATCCACTAATTAGCCGCTCTGTCGTATAAGTTGCAGGGTTTAAAGTATAGGAAAAAAGTAGCAGCTTAGAGTCCGGAATCTACGGTAGCTTAGCTTAGCATTGGAAAACTGCTAGCCGAGCTTAGCACAGTGAAGACACCGCAGTGGAAGATTTTGCTTAGTACAAAAGGATAAAAGGTGAAAAAAGCTAGCCGAGCTTAATGAAAGGAGTTAAAGGAAGCAAAAAAAAACCCTGCTAGCTTAGCATAAAAAATGACAGGGAAAATAACTGGCTTAGCTTAGCAATAACATTGGAAGCAAGGGGAAACTGCTAGCATAGCTTAGCACAGACAACATAAAAAGGCTTCGTTGAGCTCAAACACCAAAAAACATAGTAAATCAACATTTACCATGAATTGATTAACTTGAACCCCGACTTAAACAAGTTGAAAAATGTATTCGGGTGTTACCATTTATTGGTCAATTGTACGGAATATGTAGTGTACTGTGCAAACTACTAATAAAAGTCTCAATCAATCACCGGAAGTAAAAATAAACTAATGTAGAATAGCATAGACCAGGCCTGGGCAATTATTTTGACTCGGGGGGCCAAATTTAGTGACAACAGTGTGTCTGGGGGCCGGTATATCTATTTTTAGGAACACTAAAAAAATCAACTCAGTATAATGTCTGATTGAATGCTAAAAACCTGATGACAGACCGCCTTAAAAAACGGAAGGGAATTTTAAATTTGTTTACTGAATGAGACAACCAGAATGCACATGTAAATAAAGAATGCGGGATTTACAATAATAACTACGAAGGATAAAACACTGAATATTGACAACATATGAACGTCACCTACCCTCTCCATCCACATATTTTACAATCAAGCGAAATGCAACAAACACAGCAAAATGAACGTAAAGGGTAAAAAAAAAAAAACCTTGTACAATCTGATGTATCACTAAGCTTTAAAACTTTGTTTTAAAAATCTAACTTCCGTGTCCCTGACACCCGCATTTCAGGCTGACACTGTGGAAACGCTCCCCACCCACACTGCTTGGTGCCTCGTTTGAGCTGCTGTGACTTATATTAGTGGTTCTCAAATGGGAGTACGCGCATACTTGGCAACCCTCCCGGATTTTCCGGGAGACTCCCAAAATTCAGCGCCTCTCCTGAAAACCTCCCGGGACAAATTTTCTCCTGAAAATCTCCCGAAATTCAGGTTGAGATGGAGGCCACGCCCCCTCCAGCTCCATGCGGACCCGAGTGACGTGTCGAGAGCCTGTTTTCACGTCCGCTTTCCCACGATATAAACAGAGTGCCTGGCCAATGACGTTATAACTGTAGAATGATCGAGGGCGAGTTCTTGGTTTCTTATGTGGGTTTATTGTTAGGCAGTTTTATTAACGTCCTCCCAGCGCAGTACCGTAAAGCAGTTCGTCTGCCGTAAACAGCAATGTTGTGACACTCTTAAACAGGACAATACTGCATGCATATGTGACAATAACATCTACGGCTTTTAGAGCAGTGGTTCTCAACCTTTTTTCAGAGATGTACCCCCCGTGAACATTTTTTTAATTGAAGTACCCCCTAATCAGACCAAAGCATTTTTGTTTAAAAAAAAAAAAGATAAAGAAGTAAAATACAGCACTATGTCATCAGTTTCTGATTTATTAAATTGTATAACAGTGCAAAATATTGCTCATTTGTAGTGGTCTTTCTTGAACTATTTGGGAAAAAAAGATGTAAAATAACTAAAAACTTGTTGAAAAATAATCAAGTGATTCGATTATAAAGATTTCTACACATACTTCTATGAGTTGGCGACTTGTCCAGGGTGTACCCCGCCTTCCACCCGATTGTAGCTGAGATAGTCACCAGCGCCCTCCGCGACTTCAAAGGTAATAAGCGGTAGATAATGGATGGATGGATAGCTGTAAACATACTCCTCCCCTCTTAACCACGTCCCCCAACACCTACCTCCCGAAATCGGAGGTCTCACGGTTGGCAAGTATGGGTACGCGTACCCCTCGGTACTAAGGGGTATGTGATAAAAAAATATATAAATATTCTAAAATTAGCAACAATTCAAAAATCCTTTATAAATATATTTATTGAATAATACTTTAACAAAACATGAATGTAAATTCATAAACTGTGAAAATAAATTACACAAATGCAATATTCAGTGTTGACAGCTAGATTTTTTGTGGACATGTTCCATAAATCCATCCATCCATCCATTTTCTACCGCTTATTCCCTTTTGGGGTCGCGGGGGGCGCTGGCACCTATCTCAGCTACAATCGGGCGGAAGTCGTGGTACACCCTGGACATAAATATTGATGTTAAAGATTTTTTTTTTGTGAAGAAATGTTTAGAATGAAGTTCATGAATCCAGATGGATCTCTATTACAATCTCCAAAGAGGGCACTTTAAGTTGATGATTACTTCTATGTGTAGAAATCTTTATTTATAATTGAATCACTTGTTTATTTTTCAACAAGTTTTTATAGTCCAAGAAAGACCACTACAAATGAGCAATATTTTGCACTGTTATACAATTTAATAAATCAGAAACTGATGACATATTGCTGTATTTTACTTCTTTATCTCTTTTTTTTACAACCAAAAATGATTTGCTCTGATTAGGGGGTACTTGAATTAAAAAAAATGTCCACAGGGGGTACATCACTGAAAAAAGGTTGAGAACCACTGAATAGTAACTAGAACATCATGCAAAAGTGCAGATTCCAACCAATGAAATACTTTGTATAGTTCAAGACTTACGGTCATTAGAAAACATGAGTGCACATCATAACTGCAGCTACAGTTTCTATCTTAAAAATCTAAAAAAAATATTTGGGAATGTCCGGCGGGCCAGATTGAAAAGCTTAAAGGGGAACATTATCACCAGACCTATGTAAGCGTCAATATATACCTTGATGTTGCAGAAAAAGGACCATATATTTTTTAACCGATTTCCGAACTCTAAATGGGTGAATTTTGGCGAATTAAACGCCTTTCTGTTTAACAATCTTGGAGCGATGACGTCAGTACGTGACGTTGCCTAGGTAAGAAAGACACCATTTTCATTTTCAACACATTACCAACACCGGGTCTCAGCTCTGTTAGTTTCCGTTTTTTCGAATATTTTTTGGAACCTTGGAGACATCATGCCTCGTCGGTGTGTTGTCGGAGTGTGTAACAACACTAATAGGGAGGGATTCAAGTTGCACCACTGGCCCGAAGATGCGAAAGTGGCCAGAAATCTGCCGCCAGACCCCCATTGAATGTGCCAGAGTGTCTGCACATTTTACCGGCGATGACAGACATGGAACAGAGATGTATGGATAACCTGCAGATGCATTTGCAACGATAAAGTCAACGAAATCACAAAGGTGAGTTTTGTTGATGTTGTTGACTTATGTGCTAATCAGAGATATTTGGTCGTGACGTGACTGCCAGCTAATCGATGCTAACATGCTATTTAGACTAACTGTATGTACATTTGAAACTATATTACGTTTCCTTCCACCCACATTTAATGTGAAAAAAACGCTTACCAATCGACGGATTTAAGTTGCTCCAGTGTCACAAGATGCGAAAGTCCTGATCGTTTGGTCCGCACATTTTACCGGCGATGCTAACGCAGCTATTCGGCCATGGCCGAATAGCGTCAACAGCTATTCGCTGAATAGCTTCAGTTTCTTCTTCAATACGTTCATACTCCAACCATCCGTTTCAATACATGTGTAATCTGTTGAATCGCTTAAAGGGGAACATTATCACAATTTCAAAAGGGTTAAAAACAATAAAAATCAGTTCCCAGTGGCTTGTTGTATTTTTTGAATTTTTTTTCAAAATTTTACCGGTCCCGGAATATCCCTAAATAAAGCTTTAAAGTGCCTTATTTTCGCTATCTTCGAAACCACTATCCGTTTCCCTGTGACATCATACAGGGCTGCTAATACAAACAACATGGCGGTTACCACAGCAAGATATAGCAAAATTTAGCTCGGATTCAGACTCGGATTTCAGCGGCTTAAGCGATTCAACAGATTACGCATTTATTTAAACAGATGGTCGGAGTATGGAGGGAGATAGCGAAAACAAAATTGAAAAAGAAATCGAAGCTATTGAGCGAAAAGCTATTAACGCTATTCGGCCATAGCGTGGGTGTACCTAATGAAGTGGCCCATAGCATGGCTGCCTTATTAGCATCGCCGGTAAAATGTGCAGAGCAGACCAAACGATCAGGACTTTCGCATCTTGTGACACTGGAGCAACTTAAACCCGTCGATTGGTAAGTGTTTGTTTCGCATTAAATGTGGGTATCTAGTTTCAAATGTACATACAGCTAGCGTAAATAGCATGTTAGCATCGATTAGCGTAGCATGTTAGCATCGAATAGCTGGCAGTCATGCCGTGACCAAATATGTCTGATTAGCACATAAGTCAACAACATCAACAAAACTCACCTTTGTGATTTCGTTGACTTAATCGTTGCAAATGCATCTGCAGGTTATCCATACATCTCTGTGCCATGTCTGTCTTAGCATCGCCGGTCAAATGTGAAGACACTTTGGTACATTCAATGGGGGTCTGGCGGCAGATTTCTTGCCAGTGGTGCAACTTGAATCCCTCCCTGTTAGTGTTGTTACACCCTCCGACAACACACCGACGAGGCATGATGTCTCCAAGGTTCTAAAAAATAGTCGAAAAAATGGAAAATAACAGAGCTGAGACCCGGTGTTTGTAATGTGAAAATGAGTATGGCGGGTGTGTTACCTCGGTGACGTCACGTTCTGACGTCATCGCTAAAAGACCGATAAACAGAAAGGCGTTTAATTTGCCAAAATTCACCCATTTAGAGTTCGGAAATCGGTTAAAAAAATACATGGTCTTTTTTCTGCAACATCAAGGTATATATTGACGTTTGCATAGGTTTGGTGATAATGTTCCCCTTGAAGCCGCTGAAATCCGAGTCTGAATCCGAGCTAATGTCGCTATATCTTGCTGTGCTTTTCGCCATTGTTTGTTTACATTGGCAGCACTGTATGACGTCACAGGGAAATGGACAGTTTCTTCGAAGATAGCAAAAATAAGGCACTTTAAAGCTTTTTTTAGGGATATTCCGGGACTGGTAAAATTTTGAAAAAAAATTTAAAAAATACAACAAGCCACTGGGAACTGATTTTTATTGTTTTTAACCCTTTTGAAATTGTGATAATGTTCCCCTTTAACGGGCCGCATGTGGGGCCCGGACCTTAATTTGCCCAAGTCTGGCATAAGGGAAAAAAACAGCAAAGAAAAACTGCTATCCTCGCTTATCCCAAAGAGTGCAGGTAAATAAAAGGTGTCGTTCTTCTTCTTTAGCAGACAATTGGTGTTGAATTTGGGATGATTTTCTATTTTTAGCGCAATGTTGCGTGTCGCTCTTGTGCTGTCGCTTCGCATGGCGTCAGCTCCTCTCGTGTTTTTGCGCTCGCCAGCTTCTTGTTTGCTCTTCCACTGGCCCTCCCTCTGCTCACACTCTTGAGGAGGGGGGCAAGATCGTTTCAAAGAACGAGAGGATCAGATGAAAGCGTTCGGGATTGTTTCCGTGCCCTCGTGACATATTTTGAGCTGCTGTGAATAATTCAGCGTTCTTAATCGCCGTTTGATCAATTATGCATGAGCGACCGAGGCTAAGGCTAGCTAGCGTTCCTCACATGGTACAGTGCGTAGCCACGCCCCCCTCACGCTCTCGCACGGAAACAGACCCCGGATTGGTGCCTTCTGATTGGCTGAGAATAGATCTGACTTCCTGTTAGCAACGCCAAAGATGAAGCTACGAACTAATTAGCAGATGCTATCACGAAGAATGGGGACAGAATTCTGTCCTTTTATAACAACCGACCGAATTTTGTCGGTATGGATTCACGTAAAATCTAATTTATATTTCGATACCCGGCGTCACGTCCAGTTGAAGACTAAACACCGACTCACTCCCAAGTAATGTTGCAACTTTCACTACCAACAAAGCAAGTATGCGTGGTAAAAAAAAAAAAAAAATGCTCAAACCATACCTGCCAACCTTGAGACCTCCGATTTCTGGAGGTGGGGGGCGTGGTTGGGGCGTCGTTAAAGGGGAACATTATCACAATTTCAAAAGGGTTAAAAACAATAAAAATCAGTTCCCAGTGGCTTGTTGTATTTTTTAAATTTTTTTTCAAAATTTTACCGGTCCCCGGATATCCCTAAAAAAAAGCTTTAAAGTGCTTGATTTTCGCTATTGGCGATGCGACTATCCATTTCCCTGTGACGTCATACAGTGCTGCCAATGTAAACAAACAACGGCAAATACCACAGCAAGATATAGCGACATTAGCTGGGATTCAGACTCGGATTTCAGCGATTTAAGCGATTCAACAGATTACGCATGTATTGAAACGGATGGTTGGAGTATGAAGTATTGAAGAAGAAACTGAAGCTATTGAGCGAATAGCTATTGACGCTATTCATAGCCATAGCATGGCCGAATAGCTGCGTTAGCATCGCCGGGAAAATGTGCGGACCAAACGATGAGGACTTTCGCATCTTTTGACACTGGAGCAACTTAATCCGTCGATTGGTAAGTGTTTTTTTCGCATTAAATGTCGGTGGAAGTAAACGTAATATAGTTACAAATGCATCTGCAGGTTATCCATACATCTCTGTGCCATGTCTGCTTTAGCACCGCCGGTAAATAGCATGTTAGCATCGATTAGCATAGCATGTTAGCATTGATTAGCTGGCAGTCAACATCAACAAAACTCACCTTTGTGAATTTGTTGACTTTATCGTTGCAAATGCATCTGCAGGTTATCCATACATCTCTGTGACATGTCTGCTTTAGCACCGCCGGTAAATAGCATGTTAGCGTCGATTAGCGTAGCATGTTAGCATCGATTAGCTGGCAGTCACGCTGCAACCAAATATGTCTGATTAGCACATAAGTCAACATCAACAAAACTCACCTTTGTGATTTTGTTAAATTTATCGTTGCAAATGCATCTGCAGGTTTTCCATACATCTCTGTGCCATGTCTGTCATCGCCGGTAAAATGTGGAGACACTTGTACATTCAATGGGGGTCTGACGGCAGACACTTTCGCATCTTCGGGCCAGTGGTGCAACTTGAATCCCTCCCTCCCAGTGTTGTTACACCCTCCGACAACACACCGACGAGGCATGATGTCTCCAAGGTTCCAAAAAGTCATCACAAAAGTTAATCATCATAATATATACATTAAATTATTTACATTATTTACAATCCGGGGGGTGGATGAGGAGCTTTGGTTGATATCAGTACTTCAGTCATCAACACAGAAATGGACATTGAAACAGTGTAAGTCTTACTTAGTAGGATATGTACAGCGAGCAGAGAACATAGTGAGTTCAGATAGCATAAGAACAAGTATATACATTAGAAATACATTCGATTATTTACATTAGGTTATTTACAATCCAGGGAGATGGGATGTGAATGGAGGAGGGTATTAGTTAAGGGTTGAAGTTGCCTGGAGGTGTTGTGGTGCATGTACAGTAGATGGCAGTATTGTCCTGTTTAAGAGTGTCACAGCATTGCTGTTTACGGCAGACAAACTGCTTTACGGTAGACGAAAACGTGACTGCTGTTGTTGTGTGTTGTTACCGCGCTGGGAGGACGTTAATGAAACTGCCTAACAATAAACCCACATAAGAAACCAAGAACTCGCCCTCGATCATTCTACAGTTATAACGTCATTGGGCAGACACGCTGTTTATATCGTGGGAAAGCGGACGTGAAAACAGGCTGTCCTCACTCAGGTCCGCATGGAGCTGGAGGGGCGTGGCCTCCAGCTCCGCCTGAATTTGGGGAGATTTTCGGGAGAAAATTTGTCCCAGGAGGTTTTCGGGAGAGGCGCTGAATTTCGGGAGTATCCCGGAAAATCTGTGAGGGACCTTACCATATAGCTCCACTTGTCCACTTCTGCACTAGCTTGATGCTAATTTACAGTGGATTCGCCATAGACAGGCTACTGTTAGCATTAGCGATTTTACATGGCGATTTCAACACCGCCAAATTTAGTCATGAAAACTACAACTAAGATGAACTAAGATGGGGCTTGGTTGGTAGAGTGGCCGTGCCAGGAACTTGAGGGTTCCAGGTTCGCCATGCTAGTCACTGCCGTTGTGTCCTTGAGCAAGACACTTTAATTATAATAATAATAATAATAATAATAGATTTTATTTGTAAAAAGCACTTTACGTTGAGCAAACAACCTCAAAGTGCCACAGTGTAAAAAATTGTAATAATAATAATAGTAAAAACATAATAAAAATAAATAAAATATAAAACTAGAAACATCCCAATAGCTAGAACCAGCATGCATGTCTATAAAAAGGCTTTTTTAAAAATATGTTTTTAAGCCTTTTTTAAAAGCATCCACAGTCTGAGGTGCCCTCAGGTGGTCAGGGAGAGCGTTCCACAGACTGGGAGCAGCGGAGCAGAAAGCCTGGTCTCCCATTGTTGGAAGCTTTGTCCGTGGAGGTTGGAGGAGGTTAGTCTGTATGGAGCGGAGGTGTTGTGTGGAGTATTTGGGGGTGAGCAGTTCCTTGAGGTAGAGGGGATTTTTTCATGGAGGCACTGGTGAGTTAGTAGGGAGATTTTGACTTTACCCACGTACTCCCAGTGCCACCCACACTGGTTTAAATGTAACTCAGATATTAGGTTTCACTATGTAAAAGTGCTTTGAGACACTAGAGAAAAGCACTATATAAATATAATTCACTTCACATGAATGTTACAGCTGGTGTGGAATAAGTGCAATACTTACAATTACAGATGTCCGATAGTGGCTTTTTTGCCGATATCCGATATTGTCCAACTCTTAATTAACGATTCCGATATCCGTCATGACTTGGACTTTGGCACAGTTTGTTTTCCCATGGTGCAAAGCGACTAAACTGGACAAGGCGTGAAGGTAAAGGCATGATTTAATTTTGTTTAAAAAGGAAATAAACAAAAGGCGCGCACAAGGCGGAGAACAAACTTGGCTAAGAAAACAAAAGCTTGCACAAAGGCAGAACTATGGACATTAAAACGAAAACACTTACTGTGACGTGAAAAAACGAGCATGGAACAATTGCATGGAATGAGCATAAAAACAGTCTCATAAAGAGTAGAGTATGTATAATGTCAGGGGTATCAGAAGGGATGTCAACTACCTGGCGACTACAGGCTTAAATAATGGTGACATGATTAACACAGGTGGGTGAGTCCTAAACAAATCAGGTGCATGAGTCCAAAGGAATCAGGTGAACTAATTGGTCGTCATGGTGACAGAACAAACAAGAGTGCACAAAGAGTCCAAAACCCAAACAGAACATAACTAAACAAAACGTGACCACAGAACATGACAATATCAACCGATATCGATATATACAGTCGTGGAATTAACATATTATTATGCCTAATTTTGTTGTGTTGTGATGCCCCGCTGGATGCATTAAACAATGTAACAAAGTTTTCCAAAATAAATCAACTAAAGTTATGGAAAAAAATGCCAACATGGCACTGCCATATTTATTATTGAAGTCACAAAGTGCATTATTTCTTTTAAACATGCCTCAAAACAGTAGCTTGGAATTTGGGACATGCTCTCCCTGAGAGAGCATGAGGAGGTTGAGGTGGGCGGAGTTAGGGGGGTGGGGTTGAGGTAGAGGGGGTGTACATTGTAGCGTCCCGGAAGAGTTAGTGCTGCAAGGGCTTCTACGTATTTGTTCTGTTGTGTTTATGTTGTGTTACGGTGCGGATGTTCTCCCGAAATGTGTTTGTCATTCTTGTTTGGTGTGGGTTCATAGTGTGGCGCATATTTGTAACAGTGTTAAGGTTGTTTAGACGGCCACTCTGAGTGTGACCTGTATGGCTGTTGACCAAGTATGCCTTGTATTCACTTGTGTCTGTGAAAAGCCGTAGATATTATGTGATTGGGCCGGCACGCAAAGGCAGTGCCTTTAAGGTTGATTGCTGCTCTGTACTTCTCCCTATGCTCGTGAGCAGCGTTTGAAAAAGTAATACATTTTACTTTTTGATACCGATGAATTACGATTTTACATTTTAAAGCATTTATCGGCCGATAATATCGCCAGTCCGATATTATCTGGCAGCTCTACTTACAGTATAAACCCTTTGTAGGGTGCAACATAACACATTCATCTTCATGGAAAAAGGGACTTCTTATTTAGGCAACATACGAACTTAGTACCGAAAATTGGTACCGTCATGGACCTCAGGTACCGTATCGGTTCAAATGTGAACAGTACCCATCCTTGGCTGTTGCATTTTTCAGTATAGCTGTGAAGTCGGCACTGAGGACACGTAGTCCAAGGCCGGGGGTCAGCAACCCACGGCTCGCGAGCCGCATGCGGCTCTCTGGACTTCTTTTAGAGACGTGTGAAAATGGAAAAGATGAAGAAAAAAAAAACGTTTAATATATTTTCTGAAGGAGGACAAACATGACACAAACCTCCCTGATTGTTCGAAATCCCACTGATTATATTAAACATGCTACACTGATGAGGGCATTTGGTGAGCGCCGTTTTGTCCAACTAATTTCAGCGATCCTTGAATTCATCGTAGTTTGTTTACATGTACAACTTTCTCTGATGTTGCCACAGAAAGACGTTTTGTTTTTTTTTGCCACTCCTTCTTTGTCTCATTTTGTCCACCAAACGTTTTATGCTGTGCGTGAATGCACAAGGGTGAGCTTTGTAGATATTATTGATTTTCTAGACTGCTAATCAGGCATATTTGGTCAATCCATGACTGCAAGCTAATCGATGCTAACATGCTATTTAGGCTAGCTTTATGTACATATTGCATCCTTATGCCACATTTGAAGGTATATTTGAGCTCATTTATTTTCCTTTACTTATGTCCTCTGCGTACTTAATTTATATTTGCATGTCTCATGACACATTATCTATATGAAATATTGGCTGCATTTCTGATAGTAGTGGGTGTCCCATGTTGTTCCAGACCACAGCAAACGTTACCAAGCTTGCAAAAATTGTAGAAAAATCCATTAGAAGAAGACAGCCTGCCGTTTACTTAAACTTGGACACGCACATCTATACCTTTGGCCAATAAAAGCCAGTCATTTCCAGGAGTTACCTCACCTTCTAGGAAGCCGGCTTTTTTACTAATGATTTCCATTGTTGCAAAAATGTGTAGAATAAAAATTCAAATACAACATTCCTGTCATTGAAGATTTGCGTCAGCTTTTGATAGTAGGCTATTATAGCTAATATAGACACTTACAACATGTGTTCCCTTCTTTATAACGCTTATATAAGACTTTAAAATCATTTTGATAGTAGGCTAATATAACTAATATAGACACTTACATCATGTGTTGCCTTCTTCATAACATTTATGTAAGACCTTTAAAGTCACTTTGATAGTAGGCTAATATAGCTAATATAGACAATTACATCATGTGTTGCCTTCTTTATAAAGCTTATAAAAGAATTTAAGTAATTTTAATAGTAGGCTAATATAACTAATATAGACACATCATGTGTTGCCTTCTTTATAACGCTTACAGAATACTTTTAAAGTGACTTTGATAGTAGGCTAATATAGCTAATATAGACACTTACATCATGTGTTGTTTTCATTATAACACTTATATAAGACTTTTAAAGTAATTTTGATAGTAGGCTAATATAGCTAATATAGACACTTAAATCATGTGTTGTTTTCACTATAACACTTATATAAGACTTTTAAAGTAATTTTGATAGTAGGCTAATACAGCTAATATAGACACATACATCATGTGTTGCCTTCATTTTAAAACT
Source organism: Nerophis ophidion (assembly GCF_033978795.1). Taxonomy (NCBI): domain Eukaryota; kingdom Metazoa; phylum Chordata; class Actinopteri; order Syngnathiformes; family Syngnathidae; genus Nerophis; species Nerophis ophidion. The sequence continues at coordinate 24,360,112 of NC_084637.1, forward strand.
TTTAAAAGGTTTTTAAAGTCATTCTGATAGTAGACTAAAATAACTAATATAGACACTTATATGATGTGCTGTCTTCATTATAACACTTTTATAGAACTTGTAAAGTAATTTGATAGTAGGCTAATATAGACACTTACATCATGTGTTGCCTTCATTATAACACTTATACGATTTTTAAAGTAATTTTGATAGTAAGCTACCGTAGACACTTACATCATGTGTTGCCTTCATTATAACACTTATATAAGACTTTTGAAGTCAGTTTGATAGTAGGCTAATATAGCTAACTAATATAGACACATCATGTGTTGCCTTCTTTATAACGCTTATAAAGGATTTTAAGTCATTTTAATAGTAAACTAATATAACTAATATAGACACATCATGTGTTGCCTTCTTTATAACCCTTACATAAGACTTTTCAAGTCATTTTGATTGTAGGCTAATATAACTAATATAGACACTTACATCATGTGTTGCCTTCTTTATAACGCTTATATAAGACTTTTAAAGTCATTTTGATAGTAGGCTAATATAGCTAATATAGACACTTACATCATGTGTTGTTTTAATTATAGAAGTCATATAAGACTTTTGAAGTCAGTTTTGTAGTAGGCTAATATAGACACTTACATCATGTGTTGCCTTCTTCATAACATTTATATAAGACCTTTAAAGTCATTTTGATAGTAGGCTAATATAGACACTTACATCATGTGTTGCCTTCATTATAACCCTTACATAAGACTTTTAAAGTCATTTTGATTGTAGGCTAATATAACTAATATAGACACTTACATCGTGTGTTGCCTTCTTTATAACGCTTATATAAGACTTTTAAAGTCATTTCGATAGTAGGCTAATATAGACACTTACATCATGTGTTGTTTTAATTATAACACTTACATAAGACTTTTAAAGTCATTTTGATAGTAGGCTAATATAGACACTTACATCATGTGTTGCCTTCTTCATAACATTTATATAAGACCTTTAAATTAATTTTGATAGTAGGCTAATATAGACACTTACATCATGTGTTGTTTTCGTTATAACATTTATAAGACTTTTAAAGTAATTTTGACAGTAGGCTACCGTAGACACTTACATCATGTGTTGTTTTCATTATAACATTTTAAATACTTTTAAAGTAATTCTGATAGTAGGCTAATATAGACACTTACATCATGTGTTGTTTTCATTATAACATTTATAAGACTTTTAAAGTAATTTTGAAAGTAGGCTACCGTAGACACTTACATCATGTGTTGCCTTCATTATAGAAGTCATATAAGACTTTTGAAGTCAGTTTTGTAGTAGGCTAATATAGACACTTACATCATGTGTTGCCTTCTTCATAACATTTATATAAGACCTTTAAAGTCATTTTGATAGTAGGCTAATATAGACACTTACATCATGTGTTGCCTTCATTATAACCCTTACATAAGACTTTTAAAGTCATTTTGATTGTAGGCTAATATAACTAATATAGACACTTACATCGTGTGTTGCCTTCTTTATAACGCTTATATAAGACTTTTAAAGTCATTTCGATAGTAGGCTAATATAGACACTTACATCATGTGTTGTTTTAATTATAACACTTACATAAGACTTTTAAAGTCATTTTGATAGTAGGCTAATATAGACACTTACATCATGTGTTGCCTTCTTCATAACGTTTATATAAGACCTTTAAATTAATTTTGATAGTAGGCTAATATAGACACTTACATCATGTGTTGTTTTCGTTATAACATTTATAAGACTTTTAAAGTAATTTTGACAGTAGGTTACCGTAGACACTTACATCATGTATTGTTTTCATTATAACATTTTAAATACTTTTAAAGTAATTTTGATAGTAGGCTAATATAGACACTTACATCATGTGTTGTTTTCATTATAAAATGTATAAGACTTTTAAAGTAATTTTGATAGTAGGCTACCGTAGACACTTACATCATGTGTTGCCTTCATTATAACACTTTTAAGATTTTTAAAGTAATTTTGATAGTAGGCTAATATAGACACTTACATCATGTGTTGTTTTCATTGTAACATTTATAAGACTTTTAAAGTAATTTTGATAGTAGGCTAATATAGCTAATAAAGACACTTACATCATGTGTTGCCTTCATTATAACACTTATATAAGACTTTTAATTTTGTGCGGCCCCATACAGCTTTTTGTTTTGTTTTGTATCTTTGGTCCAATATGGCCCCTTCAACATTTCGGGTAGCCGACCCCGGTCCTAGGACACCGTCGTCTCTATGTGACGTCTTTGACAGAGTCGTGTCTTCATCTTCACTCTCCTCCCTGCAGCGCCTCAAGCCTCAATGATGTCGCACCGCTTCGTGACGGTGAGACGCGGCAGTCCGGCCGCACGCAGCGGACTCATCCAGCCGGGAGACCAGCTGGACGCGGTGGAGGGCCGCGCCGTGACGGGTCTCCAGCACAGAGACCTGGCCCAGATCCTGAGGAGGGCGGGGAACGCGCTTCGGCTCAGCGTCACGGCACGAGCACGTATGCCACACGCACACGCACACGCACACGCACACACACACACACACACACACACGCACACACACACGCTTTTATTTGGTTCGCTGTCAATATTTTGACATTCTGTTTGCGCCACAAACTATTTTATTTTTCTATATAAAGATTGCCTGCACGTTCATTACGAGACGAACCGACATATCTTACATCGTTGGGAAGTTCTCCATGGTGACTAAAGCGCTATTTTATTTTTCAAACACTTTGCATTACCATGGCAACGCTATTAAGAGAGAAGTCCCTCAATGGGCCCATTGATTAGGTACTCCACCTTTATGATAGGCTTTATAGTGGCTTTTTGTATTCGTTTAAAGGCCTACTGAAATGAGATTTTCTTATTTGAACGGGGATAGCAGGTCCATTCTATGTGTCATACTTGATCTTTTTGCGATATTGCCATATTTTTGCTAAAAGGATTTAGTAGAGAACATCGACGATAAAGTTTGCTACTTTTGGTCGCTAATAAAAAAGCCTTGCCTGTACCGGAAGTAGCAGACGATGTGCGCGTGACGTCACCGGTGTGAGGTCTCCTCACATCCTCACATTGTTTACAATCATGGCCACCAGCAGCGAGAGCGATTCGGGCCGAGAAAGCGACGATTTCCCCATTAATTTGAGCGAGGATGAAAGATTCGTGGATGAGGAAAGTTGGAGTGAAGTACTACAAAAAAAAGACAGGCCAGTGGGAGCGATTCAGATGTTATTAGATACATTTACTAGGATAATTCTGGAAAATCCCTTATCTGCTTATTGTGTTACTAGTGTTGTAGTGAGATTATACTGTCGTACCTGAAAGTCAGAGGGGTGTGGTGACCGCCAGTGTCTCTGAGGGAAGCCACGCAGCTGTCTCTTTGACAGGTGCACGAGAAACGACGCAAGCTTCGCTCATGTCTACGGTAAGAGCCGACTTATTACCACAATGTTCTCACCGAAACCTGCCGGTTGACATGTGGTCGGGAACCATGTTTGCTTGACCGCTCTGTTCCATAGTAAAGCTTCACCTTCGGGAATGTAAACAAGGAAACACCGGCTGTGTTTGTGTTGCTAAAGGCAGCTGCAATACACCGCTTCCCACCTACATCTTTCTTCTTTGACGTCTCCATTATTAATTGAACAAATTGCAAAAGATTCAGCAACACAGATGTCCAGAATACTGTGTAATTATGCGATTAAGCAGACTACTTATAGCTGGGATCAGGCTGGAAAAAAATATCCGCTACAACCCGAGACGTCAAACGCATGTGTCATCATACTGACATTTTCAACAGGATACTGTGCGCGAAATTTAAAATTGTAATTTAGTAAACTAAAAAGGCCGTATTGGCATGTGTTGCAATGTTAATATTTCATCATTGATATATAAACTATCAGACTGTGTGGTCGCTAGTAGTGGGTTTCAGTAGGCCTTTAAGTCTAAAAATCATGACTTTCAAAAAAATGGGCGTCATCTTAGGAGTATGCAAACTTCACTATTGTTAGCAGGTTTTTAACGTAAAAACACAAATGTTTTATGGTAGCATTTTAGCTCATTTTATTTGTTTAAACCTAAATATCATGACGTTCAAAAAATGGGCGTCGTCTTAGAAGTTTGCAAACTTCACTATTGTTAGCATGTTTGACGGTAACATGCTAATGTTTTATGCTAGCATTTTAGCAAATTTTATTTGTTTAAACCTAAAAAATCATGACGTTCAAAAAATGGCCGTCGTCTTAGAACTTTGCAAACTTCACTATTGTTAGCATGTTTGACGGTAACATGCTAACGTTTTATGCTAGCATTTTAGCTAATTTTATTTGTTTAAACCTAAAAATTATGACGTTCAAAATTGACGACATCTAAGAAGTTTGCAAACTTCTCCAATGTTCGCATATTTATTGTTAGCATGCTAACATTTTATGGTATTCTTCAAGCTAATTTTATTTGTTTCCACCTAATTATGACTTTTAAAAAATTGGTGCCGTCTTAGAAGTATGCAAAATTCACGATTGTTAGCATGTTAAAAGGTAACATGGTAATGTTTTATGCTATCATTCTAAGCTAATTTCATTCGTTTAAACCTAAAAATGTTGACTTTCAAAATTGACACCATTTTAGAAGTTTGCAAACTATGTTTATTGTTAGCATGCTAATGTTTTATGCTATCTTTTAAGCTAATTTTATTTCTTTGAACCTAATTATGACTTTTTAGAAATTGGTGCCGCCTTAGAAGTATTCAAACTTCACTTTTGTTAGCATTTTTAACGGTAACATGCTAACATTTAATGCAATCATTTTAGCTAATTTTCTTCGTTTAAACCTAAAAATCCATCCATCCATCGATTTTCTACCGTCAGTCCCAAATCATGACGTTCAAAATTGACACCACCTAGGAAGTTTGCAAACTTCTCCAATGTTAGCATGTTTATTGTTAACATGCTAATGTTTTACTGTTCTTTAAGCTAATTTTATTTGTTTCAACCTAATGATGACTTTTTAAAAATTGGCGCTGTCTTAGAAGTATCCAAACTTCACGATTGTTAGCATTTTTAACGGTAACATGCTAATGTTTTATGCTAGCATTTTAGGCTAATTTGATTTGTTTAAACCTAAAAATCATGACTTTCAAAATTGACGCCATTTTAGAAGTTTACAAACCTCCTCAATGTTAGCATGTTTATTGTTAACATGCTAATGTTTTACTGTTCTTTAAGCTAATTTTATTTGTTTTAACCTAATTATGACTTTTTAAAAATTGGCGCTGTCTTAGAAGATTGCAAACTTCACGATTGTTAGCATGTTCAACGGTAACATGCTAATGTTTTATGCTAGCATTTTAGGCTAATTTAATTTGTTTAAACCCAAAAATCATGACTTTCAAAATTGACGCCATTTTAGAAGTTTACAAACTTCCTCAATGTTAGCATGTTTATTGTTAGCATGCTAATGTTTTATGCTATTCTTTAAGCTAATTTTATTTGTTTCCAACTAATGACTTTTTAAAAATTGGCGCCATCTTAGAAGTATGCAAAATTCACTATTGTTAGCATTTTTAACGGTAATATGCTAACATTTTATGCAAGCATTTTAGCTAATTTAATTCGTTTAAACCTAAAAATCATGACGTTCAAAAAATGGGCGTCATCTTAGAAGTTTGCAAACTTCACTATTGTTAGCATGTTTGACGGTAACATGCTAACGTTTTATGCTAGCATTTTAGCTAATTTCATTCGTTTGAATCTAAAAATCATGACGTTCAAAATTGACGCCATCTTAGAAGTTTTCAAACTTCCCCAATGTTAGCATGTTTATTGTTAGCATGCTAATGCTTTATCCTGTCTATTAAGCTAATTTTATTTGTTTAAAATGATTTTTTTTTAATAGATAGATAGATGGATGGATGGATGGATAAATAGATAGATAGATGGATGGACGGACGGACGGACGGACAGACAGACAGACAGTACTTTATTGATTAAATTGGTGCCAAGAAGTTTGGTAACTTCACTTACGTTAGCATATTTAACGTTAACATGCTAATGTTTTAAGCTAAGTTTTTAACTTAGTTTATTCGTTCGAACTTAAAAATCATGACTTTAAAAAAATTGGCGCCATCTAAGTATGATAATTCCACTAATGTTTGCATGTTAAACGTTAACATTTTAACATATTATGCGAGCATTTATGTAACTTGTATTCCTTTAAACCTAAAAATCATGACTTTCGAAAATTGGAGCCATCTTAGAAGTATGCCAACTTCACTATTAGCATGTTTAATACTAACATTGTAACGTTTTTGATTGCGTTTTATTTTCATTGTGAAAATGTGTTTCTATTTCTGTACCTTAATGTAATGTTATCAAGTTTATTTCCTTTTTTTGTTATTTTTTCTTTTGCTTTGTTTTTAACGTTTCCACAAAAAAAAACTACAACTATCTCATTTTATTCGTTGACACACAAAAATTATTGATTTTTTATTAGAGATGTCTGATAATATCGGACTACCGATATTATCGGCTGATAAATGCTTTAAAATGTAGTATCTGAAATTATCGGTATCTGTTTCAAAAAGTAAAATTCATGAGTTTTTAAAACGCCGCTGTATGGAGTGGTGCACGGACGTAGGGAGAAGTACAGAGCTCCAATAAACCTTAAAGGCACTGTTTACGTGCCGGCCCAATCACATAATATCTACGGCTTCTCACACACACAACTGAATGCAACGCACACTTGGTCAACAGCCATGCAGTACAGGTCACACAGAGGGTGGCTGTATAAACAACTTTAACACTATTACAAATTTTTATACTTGGCGGCATTTTAAACATATGCTAATTCTTCCGACGTTTTATGCTAGTATTTTACCATGAATTGAATAACGTGGACTTAAACAAGTTGAAAACTTATTCGGGTGTTAGTGCCATCTTAGTAGTATGCTAACTGTTCCCGCTACAGTTCTCATATTAGCATGCTAACATTTTTTTGTGCTAGCATTTTGGCAAATTTTGTTTGTTTAACCCAATAATCATGGAATTTGTTACTTAATGCCATCTTACAAGTATGGCAGTTGTTCCTGTTGCCGTGCTAATGTCAGCATGCTAAAGTTTTTTTGCTAGCATTTTGGTTAATTTTGTTTGTTTAACCCAATAATCATGGAATTTGTTACTTAGTGCCATCTTAGAAGTATGCTAGCTGTTCCAATTGCCGTGTTAATGTTAGCATGCCAAAGTCTTTTTGCTAGTATTTTGGTTAATTTTGTTTGTTTAACCCAATAATCATGGAATTTGTTACTTAGTGCCATCTTAGAAGTATGCTAGCTGTTCAAATTGCCGTGTTAATGTTAGCATGCTAAAGTCTTTTTGCTAGTATTTTGGTTAATTTTGTTTGTTTAACCCAATAATCATGGAATTTGTTACTTAGTGCCATCTTAGAAGTATGCTAGCTGTTCCAATTCCCGTGTTAATGTTAGCATGCTAAAGTCTTTTTGCTAGTATTTTGGTTAATTTTGTTTGTTTAACCCAATAATCATGGAATTTGTTACTTAGTGCCATCTTAGAGGTATGCTAGCTGTTCCAATTGCCGTGTTAATGTTAGCATGCTAAAGTCTTTTTGGTAGTATTTTGGTTAATTTTGTTTGTTTAACCCAATAATCATGGAATTTGTTACTTAGTGCCATCTTACAAGAATGCTAGCTGTTACCGTTACAGTGCTAATCTTAGCATGCTAAAGTTTTTTTTGCTAGCATTTTGGTTAATTTTGTGTGTTTAACCCAATAATCATGGAATTTGTTACTTTGTGACATCTTACAAGTATGCTAGCTGTTACCGTTACAGTGCTAATGTTAGCATGCTAAAGTTTTTTGGGCTAGCATTTTGGTTAATTTTGTGTGTTTAACCCAATAATCATGGAATTTGTTACTTAGTGCCAACTTACAAGTATGCTAGCTGTTACCGTTACAGTGCTAATGTTAGCATGCAAAAGTTTTTTTTTGCTAGTATTTTGGATAATTTTGTTTGTTTAACCCAATAATCATGGAATTTGTTACTTAGTGACATCTTACAAGTACGCTAGCTGTTACCGTGCTAATGTTAGCATGCTAATGGGTTTTTTTTTGCTAGCATTTTGGTTAATTTTGTTTGTTTAACCCAATACTCATGGAATTTGTTACTTAGTGCCATCTTACAAGTATGCTAGCTGTTACCATTACAGTGCTAATGTTAGCATGCTAAAGTTTTTCTTGCTAGCATTTTGGTTAGCATTTAGGTTTAGTTCAGTCATCAACAATAATATCATCTGAGAAATGAACATTGAAACAGTTTAGGTATGATATGTGCAGTACAGCGAGCGATGACCATATTGAGCTCAGAAAGCATAAGAACAAGTATATACATTTGATTTGTGTACTTTATTTTTATCCCATATTTGTTCCCACTACCGCACCTTAAGTTGGAGTCTTTAATCTCGTTATATGCAAATATAATGACCATAAAGTCCATTCTGTTCTATTGTATAAAGCCTAGATGTTTTAGCTTTTACCAGCGCTGGGCCAAAAGGTAGAGATACCAGGCCCAATTCAAATGTGTTTTATTTATTATCTATTCCTAATGACCTATACTATTTCCAGAATTGTGTACGTACTACCTTCTTGTTGTACCATCACATGTGACAAACTTTCCTGCGTCCTTACTCCAAACTTTTATTGTCTCTCTCAGAGACGGAGGCGGCAGACGTGGATATCGACAACCACTTTCCAAAGGGATCCAGAGGGAAGTCAAAGGTCAGTCACTCACTGTTGCTAACGTTGGAGTCTGACTCTTAGTCTGTTTTTTTTTGGTTTTGCCAACATTGCCAAGTAAGCAGAGTAGCACCAGCGTGTCTGTCTGTGCAACCAGGGTGTTAAAGGCCTACTGAAATGAGATTTTCTTATTTAAACGGGGATAGCAGGTCCATTCTATGTGTCATACTTGATCATTTCGCGATATTGCCATATTTTTGCTGAAAGGATTTAGTAGAGAACATCCATGATAAAGTTTGCAACTTTTGGTCACTAATAAAAAAGCCTTGCCTGTACAGGAAGTAGCAGACAATGTGCGCATGACCTCACGGTTTGTGGAGCTCCTCACATCCTCACATTGTTTATAATCATGGCCACCAGCAGCAAGAGCGATTCGGACGTAGAAAGCGACGATTTCCCCATTAATTTGAGCGAGGATGAAAGATTCGTGGATGAGGATGGTGAGAGTGAAGGACTACAAAAAAAAAAGGCGAGGGCAGTGGGAACGATTCAGATGTTATTAGACACATTTACTAGGATAAATCAGGAAAAATATATTATCTGCTTATTGTGTTACTAGGGTTTTAGTGAGATTATATGGTACCTGAAACTCGGAGGGGTGTGGTGACCGCCAGTGTCTCCAGTGGGAGGAGGTAAGAGAGTCCGCAAGCTCCGCTCATGTCTACGGTAAGAGCCGACTTATTACCTCAATTTTGTCACCGAAAACTGCCGGTTGACATCGGGAACCATGTTCGCTTGACCGCTCTGTTCCATTGTAAAGCTTCACCTTCGGGAATGTAAACATTGGTAATAAGTTGGCTCTTACCCTTGACATGAGCGGAGTTTGCGTCCTCCTGCAGCTACGGACTCTCTTACCTCCTCCCACCGGAGACACTGGCGGTCACCACACCCCTCCGACTTTCAGGTACCATATAATCTTGGTAAAACACTAGTAACACAATAAGCAGATAATGGATTTTCCAGAATTATCCTAGTAAATGTGTCTAATAACATCTGAATCGCTCCCACTGCCCTCGACTTTTTTTTTCTGGTCCTTCACTCTCACTATCCTCATCCACATATCTTTCATCCTCGCTCAAATTAATGGGGAAATCGTCGCTTTCTCGGTCCGAATCGCTCTTGCTGCTGGTGGCCATGATTGTAAACAAATTGAGGATGTGAGGAGCTCCACAACCCGTGAGGTCACGCGAACATCGTCTGCTACTTCCGGGACAGGCATGGCTTTTTTATTAGCAACCAAAAGTTGCGAACTTTATCATCGATGTTCTCTACTAAATCCTTTCAGCAAAAAAATGGCAATATCACGAAATGATCAAGTATGACACATAGAATGGACCTGCTATCCCCGTTTGGATAAGAAAATCTCATTTCAGTAGGACTTTAACGTCGTCTTTTCTTATTTGTAGGAGGAGTCGAGGTTTTACACCGTGGATCTGGAGCGAGGACCCACGGGTTTCGGGTTCTCGCTGAGGGGCGGCAGCGAGTACAACATGGGGCTGTACGTGCTGGGACTCATGGAGGGAGGGCCGGCCGAGCGCAGCAACAAGATGCAGGTAAGCAGCGACGGCACTTCCCGTGGCTCCTTCACAATAAAAGCTGGCGTGCGTATTTTAGGTGTCGGACCAGCTGGTGGAGATCAACGGCAACAGCGCGGTGGGAATGACGCACAGTCAGGCGGTAGAGCAGATCCGGCGAGGAGGACATGGCATCCATCTGGTCCTGAAGAAAGGGAACGGCTACGTCCCAGATTACGGTGATGGCCATTACGTGGCGTACTCAAACGCAACGCTTCCTCTAGTTCTTTTCTTCTCTTCTTTTACCGCCACACAAGTCTTTCTACTTCCTGTTCTGCTTCCTGGTCTTCCTCAGTGGAGCTGTCCAGCCTTTCTCTGTGCATGACCAACTCCAAGCAGGGCGAGCCGTGCTTCTACGTCATCGGACGCACGGAAAACTCGCGGTCGGTAACTGCTTCTTCCTTTTCTGCCTGCCTTCTTTTTCCTCATCTTCATTTGGCTGAGAACGTGTATTTTGTTTGCGTCATCCATGTTGATTCTCTGTGGAGGCTCATTTGTCTCTTTTTACACTCAGTTTATGTAAACTAAATTTCTTACATTTTAATCGAATTTTTTTTCCTCAAAATATGCTGACAGTTTCATTGAATACAAATTTGTGAGCAAAATTTGTGTTAAATAATCAGTTAAAACACAGTGTAAAAAAATTCAGCATAAAAAAATGTCATGCATAAAAATTCAGTGTGAAAAAATTCTATGTAAAAAAAAATGTATGCATGAAAATTTCAATGTAAAAAATTTTGATGTATAGAAAATCAGCTTTAAAAAATTTCAGTGTAAAAAAATTCTATGTATAAAAATTAGGTTTAAAAATTGTCAGCGTAAAAAAAATTGTAAGTCCAAAAATTCAGTGTCAAAATTTCAATGCCTAAAATGTCAGTGAGTAAAAAAGTCACTGTATAAAATTTCAGTGTGAAAAATTTCACTGTAAAAAAAGTCAATGTATAAAAATGTCAATGTATACAAATTCACTGTAAAAAATTTCAGTGAGAGAATTTCAATGTATAAAAATTCAGCGTAAAAAAAATCAGTGCATAAAAATCCAGTGAAAAATATTTCAGTGTATAAAATTTAATGTAAAAAAAATGTACACATAAAAATTAAGTGTAAAAAATTCAATGTATAAAAAAATCAGTCTGAAAAATTTCAGTGTAAAAAAATAACATTTAAAAAATGTCAGCCTAAAAAAAATTGTATGGCATAAAATTCAGCTTTAAAAAAATGCCTAAAAATTCTGTGCAAAAATGTAAATGTATAAAACTTATGTGAAAAAAAACGGTCAACATTTTCAGTGTAAAAAAATCTGTATAAAAAATTTCAATGTGTAAAAATTGTGTAAAAAATTATCTTTAAAAATGTCAGTTTAAAGAAATTATATAGAAAAAATGTCAGCGTAAATTTTTGGGTGTAAAAAAAAAAAGCCAATGTATTCAGTGTAAAGAAATTCAGTGCAAAAAATCCATTTGATAAAATTCAGCGCAAAAATTAAATACATAAAAATTCACTGTAAAACTAATTTGAATGCATAAAAATTCAGTGTACAAATTTAGTGTGAACATTTTTATTGTAATTTTTTATTTATTTATGTATATTTTATATAAATTTCAGCCTAAAAACAATTCCTTTAAAAAAAATTCGGTGTAAAAACATTTCAGAGCAGAAATGTTTGCTGCTTGAAAACTCAAACCCAAATCCAGTAAATTAAAGCAAAAGCGATCAATCCTGACTCGAAATCGGCCAATGAGGTGTCAAGTTTGTAGCCACGTAACACGAATATTAAAAAAATTATATTACAACAATTTGTTTTACACTGAATTTTAAAACTGAATTTTTAAGACAATTTTCTCACAATTTTTTTTCAATGAAAATGTCAGAAAATTTAGTTCACAAAAAGAAGAAATTACATACATTTGTTGTCTAAAAAAAGCTTTTGTAATTAAGACACAAATTAACCTCCATGATTCTACTTCTGGCAAGCGAGATGCTCACTGGTGATGTGCGATACCACTTATTATTGTTCTGGTCTGATACAGAGTAAAAATGTATGTTGGTATCGGCAATACTGATCCTATACAGATACTTTGTAAAAATAAACCTAATGGGTCTGATAATATTCATAAAATAATGTACATTCGGCTGTTGTGGAATCATTTTCAAACAATGTATAATCACGGGGTGAAACAAATGACGGCGTTATTTTGCACTTATGCATGTTGTGTCTCCAAATAGCCTACAATTAGAGGATACATACTGTACACCTCATGTTTTATAATACTAACTGACACATTTCAATTGCAGTCATTTTCTTGTTTGTCCATTACTGGGCAGAAGAAAAAATAGTTCCCACCATTTGTGTTTCATTAAGACAAGATCTCAACGATTTAGTTACTTTACAGCAGGGGTCACCAACCTTTTTGAAAGCAAGAGCTACTTCTTGGGTACTCATTAATGCGAAGGGCTACCAGTTTGATACACACTTAAATAAATTGCCAGAAATAGCCAATTTGCTCAATTTACCGTTAATAAATAATTCTGTATACATAAAAAAAATGGGTATTTCTGTCTGTCATTCCGTCGTACATTTGTTTTCCTTTTACGGAAGGTTTTTTGTAGAGAATAAATGATGAAAAAACACTTAATTGAACTGTTTAAAAGAGGATAAAACACAAAAAAATGAAAATTAAATTTTGAAACATAGTTTATCTTCAATTTCGACTCTTTAAAATTCGAAATTCAACCGAAAAAAATGAAAAGAAAAAACAGCTAATTCGAAACTTTTTGAAAAAATTAAAAAAATAATTTATGGAACATCATTAGTAATTTTTTCCTGATTAAGATTATTTTTAGAATTTTGATGACATGTTTTAAATAGGTTAAAATCCAATCTGCACTTTGTTAGAATACATAACAAATTGGACCAAGCTATATTTCTAACAAAGACAAACCATTATTTCTTCTAAATTTTCCAGAACAAAAATTTTAAAATAAATTCTGAAGACTTTGAAATAAGATTTAAATTTTATTCTACAGATTTTTTAGATTTGCCAGAATATTTTTTTTGAATTTTAATCATATAAGTTTGAAGAAATATTTCACAAATATTCTTCGTCGAAAAAACAGAAGCTAAAATGAAGAATTAAATTAAAATGTATTCATTACATTCTTTACAATAATAAAACAAAATTACTTGAACATTGATTTAAATTGTCAGGAAAGAAGAGGAAGGAATCTAAAAGGTAAAAAGGTCTATTTGAATCATTTTTAAGGTTGTATTTTTTCTCAAAAATTGTCTTTCTGTAAGTTATAAGAAGCAAAGTTAAAAATACATCAATTTATTTAAACAAGTGAAGACCAAGTCTTTAAAATATTTTCTTGAATTTTCAAATTCTATTTGGATTTTGTCTCTCTCAGAATTAAAAATGTCGAGCAAAGCGAGACCAGCTTGCTAGTAAATAAACAAAATTTAAAAAATAGAGGCAGCTCACTGGTAAGTGCTGCTATTTGAGCTATTTTTAGAACAGGTCGGCGTGCTACTCATCTGGTCCTTACGGGCTACCTGGTGCCCGCAGGCACCGCTTTGGTGACCCCTGCTTTAAACTTTGTTCCTTTTAATGATGTACATTATCTCAAATAACTAAAGCATCAAAAGTATTGATATTTTGATTAGGGAATCGATATTAGAGCTATAAAGCACATCACTACCTTGCTTCGTCTTTGGCGTGGAAAACAGGAAGTCGAATCTATGCTTGGCCAATCAGACACGAGCATTGTGCCGCATGTCACGTGACGTCACAACACTCCCTGTGGAATAGGAAGTAAACAAATAAATATACTTGTTGTATTCAATGTGGTACATCTGATTAAAGGCCTACTGAAATTAGATTTTCTTATTTAAATTGGTATAGCAGGTCCATTCTATGTGTCATACTTGCTCATTTCGAGATATTTCCATATTTTTGCTGAAAGGCGTTCGCAAGTTCGCAACTTTTGATCGCTAATAAAAAAGCCTTGCCTGTACTGGAAGTCGCAGACGATGATGTCACCCGTGTGAGGGCTCCTCACATCCTCACATTGTTTATAATGGGAGCCCCCATCCAAAAAAGCTATTCGGACCGAAAAAAAAACAGACAATTTCCCCATTAATTTGAGCGAGGATGAGAGATTTGTGGCTGAGGATATTGATAGCGAAGGACTAGAAAAAATAAATAAATAAAGTAAAAAAAAACAAAAAAAAGGTGATTGCACTGTGAGCGATTCAGATGTATTTAGACACATTTACTAGGATAATTCTGTAAGATCCCTTATCTGCTTATTGTTGTAATAGTGTTTTAATCCATTGATGTCTCCATTGATGTCACAATTTCCCCATCCAAAAACATGCTGGTTGACGTAGGGAAACATGTTTGCTTGACCGCTCCGCTTCACAACAAACCAACATCGGCTGTTTCTCGGTGCTAAAGACAGCTGCAATCCACCGCGTTCCACCAACAGCATTGTTCTTTATAGTCTCCATTATTAAATGAACAAATTCCAAAAGATTCAGCAACACAGGTGTCCAAAATACTGTGTAATTACGCCATGAAAAGAGACGACTTTTAGCCGTGTTTGGTGCAGCGCTAATGTTTCCTTACAGTCCGTGACGTCACACGTCAGCATTCCGCGACGTTTTCAACAAGAAACTCACGGGAAATTTAAAATTGCAATTTAGTAAACTAAAAAGGCCGTATTGGCATGTGTTTCAATGTTAATATTTCATCATTGATATATAAACTATCAGACTACGTGGTCGGTAGTGGTGGGTTTCAGTAGGCCTTTAAAGTATTAGGAAGGTGAAACACCTCTCAATCCTGATGTAAATCTCCTTAAAAGGTTTGCTTCGATAAGAAGTCAAGAGAGAATGAATGCTAATGCTAGTTAGCCTGATTAGCTATGCTAGCCGGCGCTAGCTAAAACTCAACAGTCTAAGAAGGCAGCTTATGACTTTAAAGTTTATTTTAATCATTATTAATGGTCAGGCTAAAAGGTATTTATATGATGTGCTTTATATAAATGTATACAAGTTACCTGGAGTGTATCAGTAGTTTACATTCTAATCCATTGGCAGGTAGTGGCAGTCATAGACATCTAATAAGGCAGGGGTGTCAAACTCAAATACAGAGTGGGCCAAAATTTAAAACTGAACAAAGCCGCACTCCAAGGTTGAAAAAATTAACCTTTTAACAGGGACCCAAACAAGTTTTGCATTGAATATTGAACAAGCAAGGCTTATATAACTTTATAGTGAAATGCAAAATCGAGCTTCAAATAATTATGATTCAACATATCAATGGCATGTCAAATAAAATTCAAATAAAAACTGAATGCCTCTTTTCTATTTGCAGCCTTCTGAGGTAAATATCAAAATCAAAATTTTCCACAGTCTAATAATACATTTGAAAATAAAATAACAATAATGAATTAATCAAACATTCAAGCCTTGAAGTAGCAAGAGAAAGTGCATGAATAAAACTTTAATTGTCGCTCAGTTTGCTACACTGATTTGCTTTAACACTGAATATGGAACAAGCAACGCTTATATAACTTAACAGTGCAAAATCAACTTTCAAAAAACAAAAACATCAATGGTATATTAAATAAAATTCAAATAAAACATTTAATGCCTCTTCTCTATTTGCAGCCTTCCTAGTCAAATATCAACATTAACCTTTTCCACAGGCTAATAAATTTGAAAATAAAATAATGAGGTGGGTGGAGTTGGGGGGGCATATATTGTAGCGTCCCAGAAGAGTTAGTGCTGCAAGGGATTCTGAGTATTTGTTCTGTTGTGTTTATGTTGTGTTACGGTAAGGTTGTTCTCCCGAAGTGTGTTTGTCGTTCTTGTTTGGTGTGGGTTCACGGTCTGGCACATATTTGTAAGTGTTAAAGTTATACGGCCATCCTTAGTGTGACTTGTATGGCTGTTGACCAAGTATGCGTTGCATTCACTTGTGTGGGTGCACAACTTGCGTATATTATGTGACTTGGCTGGCACGCTGTTTGTATGGAGGAAAAGCGGACACTGACGACAGGATGTAGAGGAGTGCCCACAAGGCACGCCCCCAATATTGTTGTCTGGGTGGAAATCGGGAGAATGGTTGCCCCAGGAAATTCTCTGGAGGGGCACTGAACCTCGGGAGTCTCCCGGGAAAATCGGGAGGGTTGGCAAGTATGAGTGAATGCGGTGTTAGAGCGTCACCGCCGCCTTATAATACCGGCGGGCCAGCTCTAATGTTAATTTCTTATTGCCTCAAGGGCCAAATTAAATTACACGGCGGGCCAAATTTGGCCCGCGGGCCGGAGTTTGACACCCATGTAATAAGGGAACGCAGCTTGGCGCGCTACTGACTACGGGCGCTAACGAGACGCTGGGCCGCCATCTTGGAGTGGTGATGCGATCCACTCAGTGCAATTTATTTAGCAGGAGCAATGATTTGTCAGCGCATTTAATTCATCTTACCTCACTGAATACCACTGATTTTCACGCTGTTTTTCTGTCATACGTCTAGCGATGATAAAGGACACATGTTTCACGCTGTTTTTCTGTCATACGTCTAGCGGTGATAAAGGACACATGTTTCGGCGTGTTTTGTTATTCATAGTTTACTTAACAGTAATAGAATATTCTTATATGCTATAAGTCAGTGTTTTTCAGCCTTTTTTGAGCCGAGGCACATTTTTTGCGTTGATCAAATCTAGAGGCACACCACCAGCAGAAATCATTAAAAAACTAAACTCAGTTGACTGTAAAAAGTTGTTGTCGCAATTGTTGGATATGACTTTAAAGCATAACCAAGCATGCATCACTATAGCTCTTGTCTCAAAGTAGGTGTACTGTCACCACCTGTCACATCACGCCCTGACTTATTTGGAGTTCATTGCTGTTTTCCTGTGTGTAATGTTTTAGTTCTTGTCTTGCGCTCCTATCTTGGTGGCTTTTCCTATTTTGTTGGTATTTTCCTGTAGCAGTTTCATGTCTTCCTTTGAGCGCTATTTCCCGCACATACTTTGTTTTAGAAATCAAGAATATTTCAGTTGTTTTTATCCTTCTTTGTGGGTGCATTGTTGATTGTCATGTCATGTTCAGATGTAGATTGTGGACGCCGTCTTTGCTCCACAGTAAGTCTTTGCTGTCGTCCAGCATTCTGTTTTGTTTACTTTGTAGCCAGTTCAGTTTCAGTTTCGTTCGGCATAACCTTCCCTAAGCTTCACTGCCTTTTCTTAGGGGCACTCACCTTTTGTTTATTTTTGGTTTAAGCATTGCACACCTTTTTACCTGCACACTGCCTCCCGCTGTTTCTGACATCTACGAACAATAGCTACCGGCTCCCACCTACTGATATGGAAGAGTATTACACTGTTAACCTGCCGAGCTCTAGACAGCACAGACACTCAACAACAACCCAATTTGCTGACTATAATTACTGGTTTGCAAAAAAATATTTTTAATCCAAATAGGTGAAATTAGATAATCTCCCACGGCACACCTGACTGTATTTCACGGTACACTAGTGTGCCGCGGCACAGTGGTTGAAAAACACCGCTATAAGTGACCAGACGTCCAAGATCAAAACTGGGAATATAATCCCAAAGGAAGTGCGGCTAATTGTGTGCCCTCGTCTCTGATAGGCCCTGAGGACGACGCCCCGGCCCACACCCCCTCACGAGAGGCTGTCACCATGGCGACCACCCCCCACAGCACACACAGGGGAGGAGGAGGAGACAGGAGGAGGAGGATGAAGACCAGAGGAAGCAAACCAAGAAGCAGAAGGGGAGGGCCTCCTGATCTGGACCTGGACCTGGTGGAGGAGGAGGCCAAGGAGGAGGAGAAGAAGAAGAGGATGAGAGAGAAGAGGAAGATGAGAGAGGAGAGGAGGAGTGGCAAAATGAGGGAGGAGGAGGGCGATGCCGAGCATTGTGGGAGCTCGGCTGCTCCTCAGCAAGCGGCCTTCTCCTTCCTGATGCCGCTGGACGCCGCTCAAGACAGCCAATCAGACGACAGCCAATCAGGCACCGGCGTAGCGCAGGCTTCTGATTGGACGGGAGCCGGGCTGATGCAGGAAGAGGCTCCGGGCCCCTGGCTGGAGCCCGGCCCACGCAAACTCTCGCAGGTTCTGACTGGCCGTCGTCTCAGTGGGCGGGGCCTAGCGGGTGGACTCTCCCTCTGATAGGAGGTTTGATTTTTATTTTTTTATTTTTTTTTTATTGTCATTTTAAGGGCTTTTCTGGCCAAGACCCGCCTCTTCCTGCATGTGATTGGACGCTCCATGGAGGTGGTGGGCGGGACAAGAGGCGTGGCCAATGACACTTTTAAATCGCATATGCAAAGAACTTGGCTGAACTTTGACCTCGACCCTTCCAAGCATGTCATTTTTATTTATTTTTTCTAAAAGGAAATAACCTTGACATATGACCACTATAGAGAATAGAAACTACTTGCTTGCTTGTGATGAAAAACCTTTAGAAGTTGAACTAGAGCCATACACACGTCGCCACGGCGACCACTATAGCAACAGCCAAGATGGCCGACGTCCTGCAGCTAAGTGGTAACAAAGTGCCTCGTTGACTTCCCCAGCAAGATGTCCGCCCCCCCAAACCCTCCACTTCCTGTCTCTTTTATGGCCTGATGAAACTTTCAAGAAATGATTAAACATTTTAATGCTTTTCTTCTGTCTTGTCTTGAGGAAAATTAACTACAAGTCCCATAATGCACTGCAGTGAGGCCCCGCCCCCCCCTTTGCCATACTTGATGTCTTTGGTCACAGGCAGGAGGCGTGTCTCCGCAGTAGTGCGGGGTCCACCACGCTGTTCTCCAGGGGGAGGTCTGTAGAGAAGTCGGGGGGCGGAGCCTGCATCCGCTGGTGGGGATAGCCGCCGCCCCTCTGAGGGATGGGCAGCTCCGAGTGGTGGGCGGGGAGAGGCGGGCTGAAGAAGTAGGCGTGGACCAGAGCCTGCGGGAGGAGGAGTCTCGTCATTGGACGCCAAACGGATGCTTCCTGTCTCTCACCTGGTGGGCGGGGCACCGCCGCTTTGAGGGATAAACCAGGAACTTGTAGAGTAGGTGGACGGCCTCGGGGGAGGAGTCAGGGACGAGCTCCTCCAATGGGATGGCAGGATTCTCTTTGAAGGTGATTTTGTTGTAATCTGGCAAGTCCACCATTTCCTGCATGTGCACGAATCACCTGTTCTTATACGTTGTGTGTGTGTGTGTGTGTGTGTGTGTGTGTGTGTGTGTGTGTGTGTGTCTTACAGGCCAGGTTTCACGCGTGGGCGTCCCCAGCACCCTAAGGACACAACATAACTGCTCGATGTCATTCTCCCCAGGAAACAGAGGAGACGAGTTCAGCAATTCCCCAAAAATACAACCTACTGCCCTGCAACACACACACACGCACACAAATATTAGGATTGTTGTCATGGCGTGGACAACGCGAGTAACATTGTTGACATATTAGCATTGTTGTCATGTCGCGGACAACGCTAGTAGCATTGTTGACTTGTCGTGAACAACGTTACTAGCATTGTTAACTGTGGAGAGCCGGAGCCGACAGCGCGGTAGGGCAAACCGTGGTCCTACTCAAGATGGCGGCTAGGAGGCGGAGTATGCAGTGGAACGGAGAGGTGGGGCGTGTCTGGAGCAACGCTGCAGCAATCAGAACCAGGTGCGTAACACACACACTGGCTCTCAATGTGTGCATCTGATCCTGCTGTATAAAAGGGGAGAAGGAGGAGCAATCGGGGCAGAAGGAGTAGGAGAACCATCAGAAGACCTGACGGGTAAAACCACCAAGAGCCACGGAGCGATCAAGACCAGCACAGGAAAGACGCGGACGACTGATAAGGAGACTGGCGCGAGCAGCGGAGGTGGAGCTGAAAGAGCGACCGACCGACACTGCGAGCAGCTTTATTGAAAAATAAAGAGTCAAACCTGTGCGAAACGATGTCGTTCCTGTATGGTCCACGTAACCCGCACAATGGCGGCAGGAAGCCGTTCACATTGACATATTAGCATTGTTGTCATGTCGTGAACAACGCTACTAGCATTGTTGGCATATTAGCATTGTTGTCATGTCGTGAACAACGCTACTAACATTGTTGGCATATTAGCATTGTTGTCATATCATAAACCACGGGACTAGCATTGTTGGCATATTAGCATTGTTGTCATGTCGTGAACAACGCTACTAACATTGTTGGCATATTAGCATTGTTGTCATATCATAAACAACGGGAGTAGCATTGTTGACATATTAGCATTGTTGTCATGTTGCGGACAATGCTAGTAGCATTGTTGATTTGTCGTAAACAAAGTTACTAGCATTGCTGATATTAGCATTGTTGTCATGTTGTGAACAAGGCGAGTAGCATTGTTGACATATAAGCATTATTGTCATATTAGCATTGTTGTCATGTCGTTAACAACGCTAGTAGCATTGTTGACATATTTGCATTGTTGTCATATTAGCATTGTTGTCACTTCTTGAACAACACGAGTAGCATTGTTGACACATTAGCATTGTTGTCATGTCTTGAACAATGCGAATAGCATTGTTGACATATACGTAAGCATTGTTGACATATGAGCATTGTTGTCATGTCGCGGACAATGCAAGTAGCATTGTTGTCATGTCGTAAACAGTGCGAGTAGCATTGTTGACATTTCGTGAACAACGTTACTTGCATTGCTGACATTAGCATTGTTGTCAGGTCATGGACAATGCTACTAGCATTGTTGACAAAACAATTGTTGGCATGTCATGTCACACTGGATGCATTGCCGAATTATTAGCATTGTTGACATGCTGTGGACAACGCTAGTAGCATTGTTGACGTATTAGCATTGTTGTCATGTCGCGGACATCGCTAGTAACATCGTTGTCATTTTGCAGACAACGCTAGTTGCATTGTTGACATATTAGCATTGTTGACATGTCATGAACAACTTTACTAGCATTGTTGATATATTAGCATTGTTGTCATGCCGCGGACAACGCTAGTAGCATTGTTGACATATTAGCTTTGTTGTCATGTCGCGGACAAAATCAGTAGCATTGTTGACACATTAGCATTATTGTCACGTCGTGGACAACGCTACTAGTATTGTTGGTATATTAGATTTGTTGTCGTGTCGTAAACAACGCGGGTAGCATTGATGTCATATTAGCATTGTTGTCTTGTTGCGTACAATGCTAGTAGCATTGTTGACATTTCGTGAACAACGTTACTAGTATTGCTGACATATTCAGACTAGCATTGTTGTCATGTCAAGAACAACGTTACTAGCATTGCTGACATATAAGCATTGTTGTCAGTTCATGGACAACTCCACTAGCATTGTTGACAAAACGATTGTTGGCAGGTCATGTCACACTAGAAGAATTGCCAAATATTTAGCATTGTTGACACGCTGTGGACAACGCTAGTAGCATTGTTGACATATTAGCATTGTTGTAATGTCGTAAACAATGCAAGTAGCATTGTTGACATATTAGCATTGTTGTCATGTCATAAACAACACAAGTAGCATTGTTGACATAATAGCATTGTTGTCATGTCGTAAATGACGCAAGTAGCATTGTTGACATATTAGCATTGTTGTCATGTTGTAAACAACGCAAGTAGCATTGTTGACATATTAGCATCGTTGTCATGATGTGAACAACGTTACTAGCATTGTTGACATATTAGCATTGTTGTCATGTCGTAAACAACGCAAGTGGCATTGTTGACATATTAGCATTGTTGACCAACTTACCAAAGGTCGACCCCTGTGTCGTACTTTCTGGCTCCATACAGCAATTCAGGAGCACGATACCACCTACACACACACACACACACACACACACACACAGACACACACACACACACACACACACACGCACACACACACACACACACACATTTAAACCAAGCATGGCTCGATGCTTGACAAGTACCATACGGCGTCACCTGGTGGCCACCTGGTGGCTGTACAGTCGCTCTGGGTTCTGGCTGAGGAGGCGGGCTAGACCGAAGTCGGCGATCTTTAGGTGTCCTGAGGAGCTGATGAGGAGGTTGGCAGGCTTCAGGTCCTGCGGGCGGACAGGAAGCGGTCAAGGCTTTTATTGTGACGGGGGGGGGCAGGACGGGCGTGTGCGCTCACGCGGTGCATGATGTTGTTGTGATGCAGGAAGGCCACGCCCTTCAGCAGCATCAGCATGTAACCTTTGACCTGCGCCGGGGTCAGAGGGCGCCGGGAGTTCCTGATGACCTCAGAGAGGTCAGAGAGCATGAAGTCAAAGACCAGGACGAAGCCCGTCCCGTGAGGGAAGACCTCCTTCAGCGCCACCACCTGCGGACAAGGTAGAGTGACTCCTGACCCCAGCGGCGCGCCACAAAGTCTCCCTCACGTGTTGGTTGTCCTGGATCTCCTGCAGGGCCTTGATCTCCCGCAGGGCCTGGTTGGGCACGCCGTCCTCTAGGCGCCTTAGAGCCACCTTCTTCAGCGCCACCGTCTGGCCAGTCTGATGCCACGCACGCACAGTTAGCATTTCAGCGAGTCAGCACAAAGTGTGATGCTTCACCTCGATGTGCTTGGCCTTGAACACGATGCCGTGAGCGCCTTCTCCCACACGGCCCAGAATGCTGTACTGCTCCATGGTCCACAGAACGCCACAACGGGAGTCCAATAATCTAAATATTGATAGTAAGGGTGGTATCAGTGGCGTGTGGCACAATTAACCTACTTAAAGGCCTACTGAAATGAGATTTTCTTATTTAAACGGGGATAGCAGGTCCATTCTATGTGTCATACTTGATCATTTTGCGATATTGCCATATATTTTTGCTGAAATGATTTAGTAGAGAACATACACGATAAAGTTCGCAACTTTTGGTCGCTAATAAAAAAGCCTTCCCTGTACCGGAAGTAGCAGACGATGTGCGCGTGACGTCACGGGTTGTGGAGCTCCTCACATCCTCACATTGTTTATAATCATGGCCACCAGCAGCGAGAGCGATTTGGACTGAGAAAGCGACGATTTCCCCATTAATTTGAGCGAGGATGAAAGATTTGTGGATGAGGAAAGTGAGAGTAAAGGACTAGAAAAAAAACAAAACAAGGGCAGTGGTAGCGATTCAGATGTTATCAAACACATTTACTAGGATAATTCTGGAAAATCCCTTATCTGCTTGTTGTACAGCCTGAGAGTCAAGAGGGGTGTGGCCACGGGTGTGGTGACCGGCAGTGTCTCCGAGGGAAGCCACGTTTCTCGACAAGGCGCAGGCAGCCGGGCTGAGATTTTTTTTTTTTTTCCCTCCTCCACGGTGTAAGTATCCGACGATTGGGGGCGGCCGATGGGAGGAGGCAAGAGAGCCGACCGCAGCTCCAGGAGGAACGACGCAAGCTATCCGCTCATGTGTACGGTAAGAACCGACTTAATACCACCATATGCTCACCGAAACCTGCCGGTTGACATGTGGTAGGGAACCATGTTCGCTTGACCGCTCTGTTCCATAGTAAAGCTTCACCGTCATCTTTCGAGAATGTAAACAAGGAAACACCGGCTGTGTTTGTGTTGCTAAAGGCAGCTGCAATACACCGCTTCCCACCTACATCTGTCTTCTTTGACGTCTCCATTATTAATTGAACACATTGCAAAAGATTCAGCAACACAGATGTCCAGAATACTGTGTAGTTATGCGATTAAAGCAGACGACTTATAGCTGGGATCGGTGCTGGATCAAAATGTCCGCTACAATCCGTGACGTCATGCGCATGAATATCATACCGCGACGTTTTCAGCAGGATAATTCGCGCAAAATTTAAAATTGCAATTTTAGTAAACTAACCCGGCCGTATAGGGTTTCAGTAGGCCTTTAAGACATTTGTTAGATTGGAATCTGGGTTTAACGTGGTTTGTAGACCCATAATAAATTAAACAATGAATGTTTTTTGCGACCGATCACTCTATCACACAATAAAAAAAGAGTTGTAGACATGATTGGAAACTCAAGACAGCCGTGACATTATGTTCTTTACAAGTGTATGGAAACTTTTGACCACGACTGTATATATAATTTGTTATTATAAACATGCACAATTAGGCGGTATCGTCCACCCAAACTCGAACAATAAAGTAAAGTTGGTGTAAAAGTGTTAAATATTACAAAAATATATATTTGTTGTAAAAATGACTGACCTTTGACAGTAGAAGACTTCAGACGGGCTGTGGTTGCCTAGGTAACCTGCCTTCTACGCTAAAGTTACGTTGTTGCGCTAAAAAAGGAACATTTTGTAAAATTAAAACACACATTTCAGACATAATGTAATGTTATGTACAAAAAAGTATCCAACATTAAGGGTTAAAAATAAATATATTCACACGTTGTATGTATAACGAGATCGGTCGTCGGACGAAAGCTGTCCGCCATGTTTGTTTATGCTTACACTTCTTCGTCCGGTCTCTGACATGCGCACAAAACAACCCATTTTATCTTCCGCCATCTAGTGGACGGAAGCATATGAGCACATGCCTGAGGCGTGACAGTCAAAATGCAGTCGACCTATAGAGCAACTTTTTTTGAGTCAAGGCACATTTATTTCATAACAAAAATATGGAGGCACACCACCAGTGGAAAATGTTAAAAAAATGAAACCCCACCAGGTTGTTGTGCCTTATTTTGAGTTTGTTGTTGTTTCCTGTGTGTAGTGCTTTAGTTCCGGTCTTGCGCTGTTATTTTGTTGACTTCCTGTTTTGTTGGTGTTCATCAGTATCAGCTTCACGCCCTCCTTTGAGTGCTATTCCCCGCAACTGATTTGTTTTCCCATCCATTTATTACCGCTTATTCCCTTTGGGGTGGGGGGGGGCGCTGGTGCCTATTTCAGCTACAATCGGGCGGAAAGCGGTGTACACCCTGGACAAGTCACCACCTCACCACAGGGCCAACACAGATAGACAGACAACATTCACACACTAGGGCCAATTTAGTGTTGCCAATCAACCTATCCCCAGGTGCATGTCTTTGGAAGTGGGAGGAAGCCGGAGTACCCGGAGGGAACCCACGCAGTCACGGGAAGAAGATGCAAACTCCACACAAAAAGATCCCGATCCCGGGATTGAACCCAGGACTACTCAGGACCTATGCATTGTGAGGCAGACGTGAAGCCTCAATTTGTTTTCCCAATCAAGACTATTTAAGTTGTGTGAACGCGATCCTTCTTTGTGGGGACATTGTTGATTGTCATGTCATGTACAGATGTGTGAACGCTGTCTTTACTCCACACGCTGTAAGTTTTTGCTGTCGTCCAGCATTCTGTTTTTGTTGACTTTGTAGCCAGTTCAGTTTTACTTTTGTATTACATAGCCATCACTATGCTTCACAGGGTATCTGCAGGTTTCAGCAAGTCAAATTTAAGACATTTTAAGACCTTCTTAATGCCACCTTGAATGAAATTTAAGACCGAAAAAAATAATTAAAAAATCGATAAATATAAGCGATGGTTGGGGATCCCACTGTACTACAACCTCAATGACAATCGGTCAAGTTTACTTTTTGTATGTTTATTAATAAACAAACTGATAAGCAACACTCTGCCAAACAGCTTATCAAAAATCTTGAGAGATCCAAAAACGTTGACATTCAAAACAAACACACTAACACCAGTAGAAACATAATAACCGAGGTGAGGGTAAAAATAAATTACATTTGGTCAATAATAGTGCAATAATAGTGCAAAACAGTATTATAACATCAACAACAAAACACTGAACACACACTCAAATGAGCTTCAGTTGGGCTTCAGCTGGCTGTTCTCATTCACGAGTTCTGCCTCTATTTTTTTCAGCTCACTCATTTTTTCTTTGTATCTCAAGAGATACAAAGAAAAAATGAGTGAGCTGAAATCACTAATTTTTACTCAAAGACGTGCCTAGAAAAAAAACAAAAAAAAACTGGCCGGACAATTGAGTACTGAGTTTAAGACCATTTTAGGAATTTCTAATAAATGTAATACTTTTTAAGGCCTTAATTTTAGATACATGGATTTAAGACTTTTTAAGGATCAGCGGATACCCTGGCTTCAGTGCCTTTTCCTAGCGGGACTTGCCTTTTGTTAATTTTTGGTTTAAGCTTTACATATCTTTTTACCTGCACGCTGTCTCCCGCTTTGCTTTGCATATTGGGATCACGACAAACCGTCCTCGACGCCTTCCGACTTCTACAAAGCAATGAACTACCTGCTGCCACCTACTGATTTTGAGTATAACAAGATGACCCTGCCAAGCTCTACACAGCACAGGCACTAGATAACAGCACATTATTTTGATTATTTATTTGCAAAAAATATATTTTGGACCAATTAGGTAAAGTTGCTTAATTTCTCACGGCACCTAGTGTGCCGCGGCACAGTGGTTGAAAATCACTGTATTAGAGAACTATCCATCCATCCATTTTACTACCGCTTGTCCCTTTTGGAGTCGCACACACATCTCAGCTGCACTAATAGTCAAATATTTTACATTACCAGGAATTTCAGGTTTTCTGGGGCATTGCTGTGCAATCTTTTTGTTACGCTAACATGCTAACATTAAAGGCCTACTGAAACCCACTACTACCAACCACGCAGTCTGATAGTTTATACATCAATGATGAAATATTAACATTGCAACACATGCCAATACGGCCTTTTTAGTTTACTAAATTGCAATTTTAAATTTCCCGCGAGGTATCCTGTTGAAAACGTCGCGGAATGATGATGCGTATGATGACGTGTGCGCGTGACGTCACCGGTGATAGCGGACATGTTCTCCCAGCACCGATCACGGCTAAAAGTGGCCTGTTTTTATCGCATAATTACACAGTATTCTGGACTCTGTGTTGTTGAATCTTTTGCAATCTGTTCAATTAATAATGGAGACTACAAAGAAGAAAGATGTTGGTGGAAAGCGATGGATTGCAGCCGGTTGTAGCAACACAAACATAGCCGGTGTTTCTTTGTTTGTTGTGAAGTTTTACTATGGAACAGAGCGGTCAAGCGAACATGTTTCTCTACCAAATGTCAACCGGCAGGTTTCGGTGAGAAAATTGTGGTAATAAGTCGGCTCTTACCGTAAACATGAGCGGAGCTTGTGTCGTTCTTCCTGCAACAGTCAAAGAGGCAGCTGCGACTTTCTTGGCTCCTCCACGGCTTCCCTCAGAGACACTGGCGGTCACCACACCCCTCCGACTTTCAGGTACGACTATATAATCTCACTAAAACACTAGTAACACAATAAGCAGATAAGGGATTTTCCAGAATTATCCTGGTAAATGTGTCTATTAACATCTGAATCACTCCCACTGCCCTCGTCTTTTTTTTTAATTTCTTCCAGCCCTTCACTCTCACTATCCTCATCCACGAATCTTTCATCCTCGCTCAAATTAATGGGGAAATTGTCGCTCTCTCGGTCCGAATCGCTCTAGCTGCTGGTGGCTATGATTGTAAACAATGTGAGGAGTGAGGAGCTCTACAACCCGTGACATCACGCGCACATCGCCTGCTACTTCCGGTACAGGCAAGACTTTTTTATTAGCGACCAAAACTTGCAAAATTTATCGTGGATGTTCTCTACTAAATCCTTTCAACAAAAATATGGCAATATGACACATAGAATGGACCTGCTGTACCCGTTTAAATAAGAAAATCTCATTTCAGTAGGCCTTTAACATTGCAACCTGAGAGTCATGCAACTCGCAGTGTTTGTAACATATGCTAACTTTAGCATGCTATTTTTGTAAAAAACTCATTTTGCAGTCGTGCATCTCAGTGTCATATCATTTGGTACGTGACACATGCTAACTGCTAGCATACTCCATTTCTTTTGCTACTGTTACCCCAAAGCCTTATCTATTGGCACTTGACATATGCTAACTATTTTAACTCTTCCAACCACTTACCCTAGAGCAGGTGTCGGCAACCTTTACAACGCAAAGAGTCAATTCGACCCGTTTCACAATCCGAGAAAGACAATGGAAGCTGCAACTATTCTTGCCAATATCTACTGTTGGTCACCCAGATGACAAGAATAAGGGCATGCTATGAAGCCATTGCCATAAACACCTTCTACAACATGTACAAACTGCTTGCCAGTCCAGCAACATGTTGTGAGAGACTTCCGCTGATGCATGCACACAACTGGAAGGCATACTGGGTGACACAGAGTACACTGACGGTTGTGATATAAACAACTTTAACACTCCTACTAATATGCGCCACATTGTGAACCCACACAAAAGAAGAATGACAAACACATTTCGGGAGAAAATCCTCACAGTAACACAAATACCCAGAATCCTTTGCATCCATGACTAAACCTGACTATGTTATACACCCCGCGAGCACCAAAACCCGCCCACCTCAACCACGCAGGGATACCTTGCAATCTCACACGTGCCGATAGAAGCAGCGAAATGCATGTGTCCGATCGGCACGCAAATAGCATTCCATGAATGGCGGGCGTGATGACATTCAAGAGGACGCAAATAGCATTCCGTGAATGGCGGGCGCGATGACGTTCAAGAGGACGTTATGAGTAATATCTTCACAACACGCCCTTAATAGTGTAGTCCGAGTGAAAATAGGAGAATGTTGACTCTGTGTGATGTCCGGGAGAGGCATTAAATTCCGGAAACTCCCCGCAACAATCTGGGGGGGTCGGCGATTGTGCAGCTGAGCCGCATCAGAGTTGCCAAAGAGCCGCGGGTTGCCGAACCCTGATATATATATATATATTTATATATATATATATATATATATATATGAAATAGTCGAGTTGGTGAATTGTAGATGTAAATATATTCCTCCCCTCTTAACCACAGCCCCACCCCTACCACGCCCCCAACCACGCCTCGGCTCCACCCCCGACCACGCCTCCCACCTCCCGAAATCGGTGGTTTCAAGGTGGGCAAGTATGCGTTTACCTCAAAGTCATATAACTTGGCACACGACATATTTTAACGTTTTTTAGCTCACTTTTCAGCCGTTTACCCCAGAGCCATATAACTTGGTACTTGACATGTGCTGTAAACATTAGCATGCTAACCTTTCTAGCTAATTTAACCGTTTTCCTCAGTCATATAACTTGCTATATGACACATTCTATTACACACACACACACACACACACACACACACACACACACACACACACACACACAGACACACACACACACTCACACTCACACTCACACACACACACACAACACACACACACACACACACACACACACAGCATTCTTATATCCATCCATCATCTTCCGCTTATCCGAGGTCGGGTCGCGGGGGCAACAGCCTAAGCAGGGAAACCCAGACTTCCCTCTCCCCAGTCACTTCGTCTAACTCTTCCCGGGGGATCCCGAGGCGTTCCCAGGCCAGCCGGGAGACATAGTCTTCCCAACGTGTCCTGGGTCTTCCCCGTGGCCTCCTACCGGTTGGACGTGCCCTAAACACCTCCCTCGGGAGGCGTTCGGGTGGCATCCTGACCAGATACCCGAACCACCTCATCTGGCTCCTCTCGATGTGAAGGAGCAGCGGCTTTACTTTGAGTCCCTCCCGGATGGCAGAGCTTCTCACCCTATCTCTAAGGGAGAGCCCCGCCACACGGCGGAGGAAACTCATTTCGGCCGCTTGTACCCGTGATCTTATCCTTTCGGTCATGACCCAAAGCTCATGACCATAGGTGAGGATGGGAACGTAGATCGACCGGTAAATTGAGAGCTTTGCCTTCCGGCTCAGTTCCTTCTTCAAGTTAGCATTATTTACCCCATTGTAATGAAACAAAATACAACTGATTGACATTGTTTTAATGTCACTTTATTGTCTTTTGTTTTTTTGTTTGTTTCGCCCTAAAAACAGAAATTCATATTTTGTCTGAAGTTTCTTGGAATGTCATTTCCAAAATTGTTCATACAAAGTATTTGTTGTGTTTCTACAGAAGTGAAAAGGGATAAGTGGATTTGTGAAGAAACAAATACAAAATAGAAACACAATATGTAAGAAATACAAGATAATATGTCAACGTTTAAAAGTTACAAATGGTATAAAACAGAAGGCTGGAGTTACAGATGTTTTTGAGGAAGTGCTGCTGGGTTGAGCGGGGATGACGGCACACTTCCTTTCTCTCCCCTTCACAATAAAAGCCATCTCTAGCGGTCTTTGCCCGAGCGCAGGTCGGTGGTGACGGGGTCATGCTGGATGGTCTGATGCAGCATGAGAGCTAGTAGACCTGCTCGGTTGGTCATGGCGGCCCGCAGGCTCCTCTCCTGCTCGAACAGTTCGTCCAGTTTGTACCACTAATGGGACACACACACACACACACTGGTTATCATTTGAAATGGGGACCAAGTTTTTGATCGTGACTTGTGGGGACCACCCTTTCAACAGGTTGTGGATGCATAACAAAAATTAGGTATAATGGTCACTGCCCAGTTAGCTCATACATGTCTTTAAATCTCTGGATTGATGAAGTAATGTGCTGATCATTCTTACTGGGGACCCTGGGGAAAATGAGTTAATAAGGTTCATGGGGACCAAAATTAAATCCGTCCATTCATCCATTTTCTACCGCTTATTTCCTTTTGGGGTCGCAGGGGGCGCTGGTGCCTATCTCAGCTACAATCGGCTGGAAGGCGGTGTACACCCTGGACAAGTCGTCACCTCATCGCAGGGCCAACACAGATAGACAGACATCATTCACACTCACATTCACACACTAGGGTCAATTTAGTGTTGCCAATCAACCTATCCCCAGGTGCATGTCTTTGGAAGTGGGAGGAAGCCGGAGTACCCGGAGGGAACCCACGCATTCACAGGGAGGACATGCAAACTCCACACAGAAAGATCCCGAGCCTGGGATTGAACCCAGGACTGCAGGACCTTCGTATTGTGAGGCAGACGCACTAACCCCTCTTCCACCGTGAAGCCCCAAATTTAAATAATTTTGCATAACTCACACAAATTTGTTCGTGACTCCTGAGAACCATTTAAAAAAAAAAAAAAGGAAATGCAAATGTCTCACACTCAAACAAACCAGTAAACATGTTTTATGGGCCAAAGCTTAAAAACCACTTAGGCATCTTCAAAATGGATTTGACTATCATTTAAAAAGGTTTCCCTTTAGGGAAGTGGTCCCCAACCACCGGGCCGCGGCTCGATTGGTACCGGGCCGCAGAAAAAAAACATTTATTATTTTTTAAAATTAAATCAACATAAAAACACAACATACCATTAAAAATAGTGCACCAACCCAAAAAACCTCCCTTTTTGATGACAATTTTTTTTTTTTAAATCCCCCTCGTCCCCCTGTGGGACAAATTTCCAAGCGTTGACCAGTCCGCAGCTACAAAAAGGTTGGGGACCACTGAATTAGGGGACCTGTTTTTTTGTCCCCATACCGTCAGAGGTCGACTAAAGGTGACTGTGTAAACAGAGCAATGTCCCCATTACGTAAGCATTTTCAGCACGCACGCACGCACAGCTCGGTTGGTAGAGCGGCCATGCCAACAACTTGAGGGTTGCAGGTTTGATCCCGGCTTCCGCCATTTTAGTCTCTGCCAATGTGTCCTTGAGCAAGACACTCTACACACCTGCTCCCAGTGCCACCCACTCTGGGTTAAATGGATTGATGAAGTAATGTGCTGATCATGCCAGACAGATTTCACTGGGGCAAGTGCCCCAGTATTGATCTGCAGTGCCCCATTAAAAATGTCACCAATAAAAAAACGCTTCAGAGTTTTAAGTCTACATAACACACACTACAGCGCACATACTACTTAGTATGGTAATTGATTGCTACTGTATTCACTCCACGTAACAATGAGCACATGGCTAATTAATATGGTAATTTATTCTCATGTGGGGACCAGTTGAGAGAGAGAGAGAGAGAGAGAGAGAGGATAAGAATCACGAAGTAGGTAACGTTAGCCAACAACAAGTTGTTAATTATATTATTTTGATTTTGATTCGCCTCAAACTGTAACTCCTAGATGGATTTATGAAAGTTATTCGCTCACAGCAGGGAAGAAGAAGCGAGGAATGAGAGATATAAGTGAAGTCCTAGCTAATTAGGCAACATAATTGTCTTAAGTTGATGCTAAGTTAGCTAACGTTATTCCTTGAAACAAGACAAACATATTCATTTGCTGTAAGAGTTGTCGGGGGAATTTCCAATGAACATGAAACATAATGTTGGTTATTGTCTGCTGGTTCTGCATCAATGATGATTTGGAGTAAGCATGTGTGAGTTGAGTGCTTCTCAAATGGTTTATCTTCAGGAAGAAAAACATTTTTCCATATCATCAAGTCGTGAGTCAAATGTTTAAATCATTCAAGGAAAATAGCACAGTAGACTTGTCTTGTTAATCGGTTTGTATATGACTAAAATAATCTTGTTTCGTCACCAGAAAAATGGCTACAGTTAAAGCATCTGGCTTTGTTTCCAGAAAAACTAGTAACATTTCTGTATTTGTTACCAGAAAGATGGCTGAAAATATCGGGTTTTGATGCCCCATTTATATTTTAAAAAAATATATTTCCATGTCTGTCCTGAGTCCTCCTCCAACTTGTTAGTCGGTTTGCCTTTTGCTAAAATACTCACTAATAGTCACTAGAAAAATGGCGAAAAATATCTGGTTTTGTTGCCACAATTAGATTTTTTTCTCGCTAAACTTTTTTTTCCCATGCAGACATCTGACTGCGACTCACTGAAAATGACACACAATCCACTTTTATGTCACGACCCAGCAGTTGGGAACCACTGGTCAACTGTATAACAGTTACTGTAATATAAATATTTCAAAAACATCATTGCTCTTCCTTTTTGCTTTTACCAGGAGCAGTTTAGAAGTCTGGAGTAAAAAGGTGCACAAGTAGGCCGAATGCATTAGTTAATTTCAGGTGGTAAATTAAAGATCCATACAACATAATCTGATATGATTTCATAGTTTAAAGCACTATTTATGTATTTTTTCATGACAAATAAGTGCCAAAAATGTTTTTGCTTGCACGCTTTGCTCTCATGAATTATTTGTGCCCCAGGTGTGCCCCAGTACAGTATTAGGTCTAGTGACGCCCCTGCTGGGGACCCTGGGGAAAAATTATTAATATTGTTCATGGGGACCAAATTTAAATCATTTTGCATAATTCACACAAATTAGTTTGTGACTACTGAGGACCATTCAAAAAAAAAAAAAAAAGTTCAAATTTGATGTTATTTTTCAGTAAACATGTTTTATGGGCCAAAGCTTAAAAATCACTTAAGCATCTTCAGAATGGATCGGACTATCATTTAAAAATGTTTCCCTTCAGGGGACCTGTTTTTTGGTCCCCATATTGTCCGATTTTTTTTCTGTCTTGCCTCTGGTGAGGGCGGTCGCATTTTTTTCTCCTCCCGTCTTTTCCTTGCTTGCTCTCTTTTGTCTTGTCTTGTCTAAACTTTTTGAAGCCTCTTTCTTTGCGCTGTACTCCAAATCTAAACATCAGACATGGAATTGATTAGCTGGACTCTCGACTCTATTGACAAAATATTTTTGACGAGGAATAGAGGTTCTGGGGAGCCTGGCTGCCCCGATGGAACCATTGCTGCGGGGTACGTGAGAGATTCCTGGGACAAATGGAGAATCATGCACCTCTCGGTCCTTTCCATCAAGGACGTGGAAGACATCGATCTATTTGGAACCATGATCGTGGGGTACCTGCTGATTGGGCTGGGCATTGCTCTGGTGTATCGTAAAATTCGTAAGACGATGGCAGCTACTCAAGGAGCCCAAAGGCTGTTTGTCGCAATGGACGGATTGGGTCGGGCTGTGGGATCACGGTCTGGGGCGATTTCTGAACTGAATCGCAAGATGGCTCACATCATGGACAAGCTTGAAAAGGAAAGATTGGATATGAGAGCAACCAGCATGGTTGAATAGAACAGGCAAGCCATTGTAATGCCTGCTCGAGAAAAAAAAAAAATCCTTATCTACGATTTGACTCCCCCGAATGGCCTTGAGGACAAGAACAGGCTGTTCTGTAATTATCCCCTGAAGAATCTCAAAGATGGACGCTTTTGACCTCTCTCGACACCCGGAAGTCGAACTTTGCTTGCATTGCATGCAGAACGACCTTGGGCTTATGAACACTACTTCACTTCACCTAAAGACTATGGGCATACAGTGGGGTAAAAAAGTATTTAGTCAGCCACAGATTGTGCAAGTTCTTCCACTTAAAATGATGACAGAGGTCTGTAATTTTCATCATAGGTACACTTCAACTGTGAGAGACAGAATGTGAAAGAAAATCAAGCAATTCACATTGTAGGAATTTTAAATAAAATATTTGGAAATTATGGTGGAAAATAAGTATTTGGTCAACCATTCAAAGCTCTCACTAATGGAAGGAGGTTTTGGCTCAAAATCTCACGATACATGGCCCCATTCATTCAATCGTCCTGTCCCTTTAGCAGAAAAACGCCCCAAAGCATGATGTTTCCACCCCCATGCTTCACAGTAGGTGTGGTGTTCTTGGGATGCAACTCAGTATTCTTCTTCCTCCAAACACGACGAGCTGAGTTAATACAAAAAGTTCTATTTTGGTTTCATCTGACCACATGACATTCTCCCAATCCTCTGCTGTATCATCCATGTATCCATTTTGGTATAAACTCAACTCGTCGTGTTTGGAGGAAGAAGAATACTGAGTTGCATCCCAAGAACACCACACCTACTGTGAAGCATCGGGGTGGAAACATCCTGCTTTGGGGCTGTTTTTCGGCTAAGGGGACAGGACGATTGATCCGTGTTAAGGAAAGAATGAATGGGGCCATGTATCGTGAGATTTTGAGCCAAAACCTCCTTCCATCAGTGAGAGCTTTGAATGGTTGACCAAATACTTATTTCCCACCATAATTTACAAATAAATGTGAATTCCTGGATTTTTTTTTTCACATTCTGTGTCTCACAGTTGAAGTGTACTTATGATGAAAATTACAGACCTCTGTCATCATTTAGAGTGGGAGAACTTGCACAATCTGTGGCTGACTAAATACTTTTTTGCCCCACTGTATATATATATATATATATATATATATATATATACACAAAATATGTATATATATGTGTGTGTGTGTGTATATATATATATATATATATATATATATATATATATATATATATATATATATATACACACACACACACATACACATATTGTATGTAATTATTATTATATTATAATGCATGACCATACATGGTTATACATGATTATTGTACATTATATATACAATGTATGTGATTATTATTATACTATAATGCATGACCATATATGGTTATACATGATTATACATTATATACACATTGTATGCGATTATTATCATAATATAATGCATGACAATATATGGTTATACATGATTATTATACAATATTTAATTCTCTCTCTTTCCACCATAATTTACAAATAAATTCTTTAAAATTCCTACAATGTGAATTCCTGGATTTTTTTTTCACATTCTGTCTCTCACAGTTGAAGTGTACCTATGATGAAAATTACAGACCTCTGTCATCATTTTAAGTGGGAGAACTTGCACAATCGGTGGCTGACTAAATACTTTTTTGCCCCAATGTATATACAAACACACTACCCACCCCCACCTAACACCTTCACCAACGCTTAATTCCCATTCGAGCTGATGGACGGCTGAACAGCGCTTTATAGCAGCAGCCCGGCCTCCAGGGCCCCAACCACCCCTCCCTCTGTTGTGAGCTGTTGGGATTATATGTGTGCTATGGCAAATTATTGTTTTTTTTCCCGTGGGTCCAGGCTTTGACTGATATTTTTTTTAATCTTCCCCCCTTTCCCAATATCACCTTTTTCCCACCTTTTTTAAGAAGCACCGTAAAAATGGCTGATCCGTTGGCAGCCCCGTCTTGTCTCCCTGTAACGTATGTCTGCTCTTAGTGAGACTGTGCCGAAAATGTAATTTTCAGTTGTTATGTCTTGTGCATGTTAAAGAATTGACAATAAATTCATCTTGAATCTTGAAGAGGTCCCCTAAAAGTGTGTAAACAGAGCGATGTCCCCATTAAGTACACATTGCCAGAACACACACACACACACTTGTTGGCATCATTGGGTCCCGCCGTCTAGACAGTGTTTATAAAAAAATTGCAGTACCACTCGGACTCTCTCCAGGTCGACCTCAGCGCGGCGTAGTTTCTCCCAGCAGTAATGTTTGTTACACTTCCTCTTGGAGATGCGACAGAACTCTCCCGTGGGCTGGAAGACATCTTTGACCAGAGGACAGCCGCACACCTCGTCTGCTGCCACCTGCAGGACATCTTTCTACGTCAACCTTGGCATTGGAACAACACTTTTAGCATTGTTGTCATGTTAGCATTGACGACATGTTAGCATTGTTTAGACAGTTTTATTCCATGGCCTTTAACATTCTGTGATCTCCATCCTGCTATGGCATCCCATAATGCATCTGCTGTGAAGCTGTTTGTATGTTTTATTTATTTATTTTTTATCGTGCTCTGTTTGTGTTTTGTTGTGTCTGCTCGTTTTTTCTTGAGTTAGCTTTTAACCTTCCTATTGTACAACACTTTGGCTACTGTGTGCTTTATAAATGTGTT
Organism: Nerophis ophidion; assembly: GCF_033978795.1. NCBI lineage: Eukaryota > Metazoa > Chordata > Actinopteri > Syngnathiformes > Syngnathidae > Nerophis > Nerophis ophidion. The sequence goes on from NC_084637.1 coordinate 24,397,184, forward strand.
TTATAAATAAAGTTGATTTGATTTGATATGTTAGCATTAATGACATGTTAGCATTATTGACATATTAGCATTGTTGACATGTTAGCATTGATAACATGTTAGCATTGTTGGCATATTAGCATTGTTGACATATTAGCATTGTTGACATACTAACAATTTTGATATCCATCCATCCATCCATTTTCTACCGCTTATTCCCTTTGGGGTTGTGGGTGCCTATCTCAGCTACAATCGGGCGGAAGGCGAGTTACACCCTGGACAAGTCGCAACCTCTATGCAGGGCCACAATTTTCACATATTAGCATTAGTGACATTTTAGGATTATTGACATATTAGCATTGTTGACGTATTAGCATTATTGACATGTTATCATTGTTAACATATTAGCATTGTTGACATATTAACATTGTTGATATATTAGCATTATTGACATGTTAGCATTGATGACATGTTAGCATTAATGACATTAGCATTGTTGAAAAGCTGTGGACAAAGCCATTAGCATTGTTGACATATTAGCATTGTTGATATATTAGCATTATTGACATATTAGCATTAATGACATGTTAGCATTGATGACAAGTTGTAGAAAAAGCCATTAGCATCGTTGACATATTAGCATTATTGACATATTTGCACAGTTGAGATGTTAGCATTATTGACATATTTGCATTGTTGACATGTTAGCATTATTGACATCTTAGCATTGTTGATGTATTAACAATTTTGACGTTTGAGCATTATTGACATATTAGGATAGGTCACATGTTAGCATTGTTCAAATATTAGCATTGTTGAGAAGTTGTGGACAAAGCCATTAGCATTGTTGACATATTAGCATTGTTGACATGTGGACAAGACTCCTAGCATTGTTGAGAGTTGACATTGACAGCGCTAGCGTTAGCATTAGCAATAGGACAAAAAGCGGGTCAAACCTTTGGATCTCTGGAATGTTCCGGACATAAGACCTGCAGGCGCTTGCAGTAGGTTTTGCTGTGAGGGTTGTAGACGTCGCAGAACAAGCGAGTGGCACTGCAAGGCGGACAGGACAGACTGTAAGGGACAGACTGCGAGGGACAGACTGTAAGGAACAGAATGTGAGGGACACTCTGTAAGGGACAGACTGACAGGGATAGACAGTGAGGGACACCGTGTAAGGGAAAGATTGTCAGGGACAAACTGTGAGGGACACACTGAGAAGGACAGACTGAGAGGGACGAACTGTAAGGGACGAACTGTGAGGGACACTCTGTAAGGGACAGACTGTGAGGGACACTCTGTGAGAGACACTCTGTGAGGGACAGACTGTGAAGGACACACTGAAAGGGACAGACTGTGAGGGAAACACTGTGAGGGACACACTGTGAGAGACAGACTGAGAGGGACAGACTGTGAGGGAAACTCTGTAAGGGACAGACTGTGAGGGACACACTGAGGGACAGACTGTAAGGGACAGACTGTGAGGGAGAGACTGTAAGGAACAGACTGTGAGGGACAGATTGTGAGGGACACACTGTAAGGGACAGACTGTGAGGGAGAGACTGTAAGGAACAGACTGTGAGGGACAGATTGTGAGGGACACACTGTAAGGGACACACTGTGAGGGACAGATTGTGAGGGACACACTGGAAGGGACACACTGTGAGGAAAAGATTGCAACGGACACACTGGAAGGGACGGACTGAGAGGGACACACTGTGAGGGATAGATTGTGAGGGACACACTGGAAGGGACAGACAGTGAGGGACACACAGTATGGGACAGACTGTGAGGGACAGACAGTATGGGACAGACTTAGAGGGACACACTGGAAGGGACAGACTGTGAGGGCCAGACTGTGAAGGACAGTGTGAGAGGGACACACTGTGTGGGGGTCACACTGTGAGGGACACACTGGGAGGGACCGTCGCAGAGACAGGCGGAGAGACGGGTGTCCTACCCTTCGATGCGTGTGGGGTACATGGATCCAAAGGAGGTCTGGCTCTCATACTGCAGGGTCAAAGGTCAGCAGAGGTCACCTGGAAGCCAACACGGAGGACGTGGGGACTGACCTTGGCGTAGCACCTCTCCATGTGTCTCAGCGCCACCTTGGGGTTGACAGGGTGACTGCAGGACACGCAGAAGATTTGAAAGTCGGTGTCTTCGCCCTCGCCTTCGTTAACCTACAAACACAAACACACACGCGTAAGCACGCTTTTACTTTGAAAGGCGGCCCGACTTCCTGCGCGCGGGGCGGGGCGTGTCCTCACCTCCTCGTCGTGCAGCACCTGGTGCACCTTGGAGTTGGCGATGATGCCCTCCAGCTCGTGGAAGCGCTTCTCCATCAGCGTGAGGCGGAGCCGGGCCGCCTGCTGCTCCTTCCTGATTCGCTCCAGCTGTCTCCGCCCCATTTCCTCCGCCACGCAGGGGCTCTGCTGCCACTGCTGGATCCTCTGGGGCACGATCTCGTAGATGCGACTGCGGACACGCACACGTGGCCATGGTCATGTGACGTGGCGGGGAGGACGGCGGCGCGGGCGTGCGTGCGTGCCACTGACTTGGCGGCGAGCTTCATGCCGCAGTCGTCGGTGCAGTACTTGGAGTTGTTCCGGGCCGCCTGGACGCAGCCCGGACCGAGGCACTGGCGCAGGGTGCTGCCGGGCTCCTTGGCTCCGCCCTCTCCGCCTCTTTCGCTGTGTCGCACGCGCTCCCGGTGCCGCTGCTTGGCCTTGTGACGCCGCACCTCCACCTTGGGAGCGGACACCGACTTCTGCCGGGCGGCGAGAGCGTCAGTGGCGTGATGGCGGTCTGTGAGGACCAGCTCACCTTCTTCTCCGGCTTCTTCTCGCGTCTCTTCACGTGCTTCACCTTCACCGCCTTTTTCCTCAAGGCGTCCGGTTCCTCCTCCTCCTCCTCCTCGCTGTGCCACACCTGTGACAGCAAGACACATGACAGGAAGTCCCGCCTCTCACAACCAACTGGCTCCGCCCACTTGCTACTAACCATGTCTCTGAATCCAGCAGCTTTGTACTGCTTGTAGAGCTCCAGCTCACTTTCACTGAAGGCCTCCTCTTCCTCCTCCTCCTCGTCCTCCTCCTCGGTCATGTGACTTTTTCTGTGGAGGCCCCGCCCCTTCACGCCGCTCGCTCTGGCCTCCTCCACCTCTTTCACGCGAAGCATCTTCTGCTGCACAGCGCCAACGTCCAACTTCTTACACAACCTCATGTGCTACAGGCGGAAACACGTGTGGACATGAATGAAACATGTCAGCTACAGGCGTCAACTTGTTTGCTACAGGCGGAATCATGTCTGCTACAAGCATAGACATGTCAGCTACAGGCGTCAACTTGTCTGCTACAGGCGGAATCATGTCTGCTACTAGCATAGACATGTCAGCTACAGGCATTCACATGTCAGCTACAGGCGTCAACTTGTCTGCTACAGGCGGAATCATGTCTGCTACAAGCAAAGACATGTCAGCTACAGGCATTTTCATGTCAGCTACAGGCGTTGACTTGTCAGTTACAGGCGTCAACATGTCTGCTACAGGCGTCGACGTGTCTGCTACAGGCGTCGACGTGTCTGCTACAGGCGTCGACGTGTCTGCTACAGGCGTCGACATGTCAGCTACAGCCGTCAACGTGTCAGCTACAGGCGTCAACGTGTCAGTTACAGGCGGCGACCTGTCCGCTACAGGCATTGACATGTCAGCTACAGGCGGCACTGTGTCTGCTATAGGCATCGACGTGTCTGCTACAGGCGTAGACATGTCTGCTACAGGCGGCGACGTGTCAGCTACAGGTATCGACGTGTCGGCTACAGGCGTCGTCGTGTCTGCTACAGGCGTCGTCGTGTCTGCTACAGGCGTCGTCGTGTCTGCTACAGGTGTCGACATGTCAGCTACAGGTGTCGACATGTCAGCTACAGGCAACGTCATGTCAGCTACAGGCGGCGTTATGTCAACTACAGGCGGCGACTTGTCAGCTACAGGCGGCGACGTGTCAGCTACAGGCGTCGACGTGTCAGCTACAGGCGTCGACGTGTCTGCTACCGGCGTCGTCGTGTCTGCTACAGGTGTCGTCATGTCAGCTACAGGCGGCGTCATGTCAGGTACAGGCAGCGTCATGTCAGGTACAGGCGGCGTCATGTCAGCTACAGGCGGCGTCATGTCAGCTACAGGCGGCGTCATGTCAGCTACAGGCGGCGTCATGTCAGCTACAGGCGGCGTTATGTCAACTACAGGCGGCGACATGTCAGCTACAGGCATCGACATGTCGGCTACAGGCATCGACATTTCTACTGTAGGCGTCGACATGTCAGCTACAGGCATCGACATTTCTACTGTTGGCAATGACATGTCAGCTACAGGCGCCAACATGTCAGCTACAGGCGTCGACATGTCAGCTACAGGCGTCGACATGTCAGCTACAGGCGTCGACGTGTCTCCTACAGGCGTCGTCGTGTCAGCTACAGGCTTCGTCGTGTCAGCTACAGGCAGCGACGTGTCCGCAACAGGCAGCGACGTGTCCGCTACAGGCAGCGACGTGTCCGCTACAGGCAGCGACGTGTCCGCTACAGGCAGCGACGTGTCCGCTACAGGCTTCGTCGTGTCAGCTACAGGCAGCGACGTGTCCGCTACAGGCAGCGACGTGTCCGCTACAGGCAGCGACGTGTCCGCTACAGGCGTGGACGTGTCAGCTACAAGCGTCGTCGTGTCTGCTACAGGTGTCGACATGTCAGCTACAGGCGGCGTCATGTCAGCTACAGGCAGCGTTATGTCAACTACAGGCGGCGACATGTCAGCTACAGGCATCAACATGTCAGCTACAGGCATCGACATTTCTACTATTGGCGTTGACATGTCAGCTACAGGCGCCAACATGTCAGCTACAGGAAACAACATGTCAGCTACAGGCGTCGACATGTCAACTACAGGCGTCGACGTGTCTCCTACAATCGTCGTCGTGTCCGCTACAGGCGGCGACGTGTCCGCTACAGGCGGCGACGTGTCCGCTACAGGCGGCGACGTGTCCGCTACAGGCGGCGACGTGTCCGCTACAGGCGTCGACGTGTCAGCTACAGGCGTCGACGTGTCAGCTACAGGCGTCGACGTGTCAGCTACGGGCAGCGACGTGTCCGCTACAGGCAGCGACGTGTCCGCTACAGGCAGCGACGTGTCCGCTACAGGCAGCGACGTGTCCGCTACAGGCGTCGACGTGTCAGCTACAGGCGTCGACGTGTCTGCTACAGGCGTCGAAATGTCTTCTACAGGCGTCGACGTGTCAGCTACAGGCGTCGATGTGTCAGCTACAGGCGTCGACGTGTCAGCCACAGGCGTCGACATGTCTGCAACAGACGTCGACATGTCTGCTACAGGCGTCGACATGTCTGCTACATGCGTCGACATGTCTGCTACAGGCATCGACATGTCTGCAACAGACGTCGACATGTCTGCAACAGACGTCGACATGTCTGCAACAGACGTCGACATGTCTGCTACAGGCATCGACATGCCAGCTACAGGCATCGACATGCCAGCTACAGGCGTCGACATGTCTACTATAGGCGTCGACATTTCTGCTACAGGCGACGTCATGTCAGCTACAGGCGCAAACATGTCACCTACAGGAAACAACATGTCAGGTACAGGAAACAATATGTCAGGTACAGGTTTCAACATGTCAGCTACAGGCGTCGACATTTCAGCTACAGGCGTCGACATGTCAGCTACAGGCATCGACATGTCAGCTACAGGCGTCGACATGTCAGCTACAGGCGTCGACATGTCAGCAACGGGCGTCGACATGTCTGCTACGGGCATCGACCTGTCTGCTACAAACGTTGACCTGTCTGCTACGGGCGTCGACCTGTCTGCTACAAACGTCCACGTCTGCTAGAGTTGTCGACATGTCTGCTAAATGTGTCGACATGTCAGCTACAAACGTAGACATGTCAGATACAGGCGTCGACATGTTTACTATAGGCGTTAACATGTCAGCTACAGGAAACAACATGTCAGCTACAGGAAACAACATGTCAGCTACAGGAACTAACATGTCAGCTACAGGCGTCGACATGTCAGCTACAGGCGTCGACATGTCTACTATAGGCATTAACATGTCAGCTACAGGAAACAACATGTCAGGTACAGGCTTCGACATGTCAGCTACAGGCGTCGACATATCAGCTACAGGCGTGGACATGTCTGCTACAGGCGTGGACATGTCTCCTACAGGCGCCGACATGTCAGCTACAGGCGTGGACATGTCTGCTACAGGCGTCGAAATGTCTGCTACAGGCGTGGACATGTCTGCTACAGGTGTCGGCTTGTCAGCTACAGGCGTCGACGTGTCAGCTACAGGCGTCGACGTGTCAGCTATAGGCGTCGACGTGTCAGCTACAGGCGTCGACGTGTCTGCTACAGGCGTCGACATGTCTGCGACAGGCGTCGACATATCTGCTACAGGCGTCGACATGTCAGCAACGGGCGTCGACATGTTTGCTACAGGCGTCGAGATGTCAGCTACAGGCGCCATTGTGTCAGCTATAGGCGGCGACGTGTCCGCTACAGGCAGCGACGTGTCAGCTACAGGCATCGACATGTCTGCTAAAGGCGCCGTCATGTCAGCTACAGGCGACGTTATGTCAACAACAGGCGCCGTCATGTCAGCTACAGGGGCCGTTATGTCAGTTACAGGCGGCGACATGCCTGATACAGGCATCAATGTGTCTGCTACAGGCGTCGACGTGTCTGCTACGGGCGTTGTCCTGTAAGCGACAGGTGGCGACATGTCAGCTACAGGCTTCAACGTGTCTGCTACAGGCTTCGACGCGTCTGCTACAGGCGTCGACGTGTCTGCTACAGGCGTCGACCTGTCTGCTACAGGCGTCGACGTGTCTGCTACAGGCGTGGACGTGTCAGCTACAGGCCTCGACGTGTCAGCTACAGGCTTTGACGTGTCAGCTACAGGCTTCGACGTGTCAGCTACAGGCGTCGACGTGTCAGCTACAGCCGTCGACGTGTCAGCTACAGCCGTCGACGTGTCTGCTACAGGCGTCGACGTGTCTGCTACAGTCGTCGACCTGTCAGCTACAGGCCTCGACCTGTCAGCTACAGGCCTCGACCTGTCAGCTACAGGCCTCGACCTGTCAGCTACAGGCCTCGACCTGTCAGCTACAGGTGTCGACGTATCAGCTACAGGCGTCGACGTGTCAGCTACAGGCGTCGACGTGTCAGCTACAGGCGTCGACGTGTCAGCTACAGGCGTCGACGTGTCAGCTACAGGCGTCGACGTGTCAGCTACAGGCGTCGACGTGTCAGCTACAGGCGTCGACGTGTCAGCTACAGGCGTCGACGTGTCTGCTACAGGCGTCAACTTGTCTGCTACAGGCGTCAACGTGTCTGCTACAGGCGTCAACGTGTCTGCTACAGGCGTCAACGTGTCTGCTACAGGCATCAACGTGTCTGCTACAGGCATCAACGTGTCTGCTACAGGCCTCAACGCGTCTGCTACAGGCGCCTAACGATTAATTATTAAGTGATTATGTCTGCTACACATGTTACAGATGTGAACATGTCTGTTACACATGCTACAGATGTATCATGTCTGCTACATGCATGTTACAGGTGTGAACATGTCTGCTAGATGCATTTTTACAGGTGTGAAAATGTCTGCTACACAATGTGCAGGTGTGAACATGTATGCTACACATGCTACAGATGTGAACATGTCTGCTACACATGCTACAGATGTATCATGTCTACTACATGCATGTTAGAGGTGTGAACATGTCTGCTAGATGCATTTTACAGGTGTGAACATGTCTGCTACACAATGTGCAGGTGTGAACATGTCTACTACACATGTTCATGTGTGCTACAGGTGTGGACATGTTTACTACACAAATTGCAGGTGTGAACATGTCTGCTACACATTCCCATGTGTGCTACAGCTATGGAGATGTCTACTACACATGCTACAGGCGTGAACATGTCTGCTACACATGCTACTGGTGTGAACATGTCTGCTACACATGCTAATGTGTGCTGCAGGTGTGATCATGTCTGCTACATGCATGCTACAGGTGGGAACATGTCTGCTTCATGCATGCTACAGGTGTGAAAATGTCTGCTGCACATGCTACAGGTGTGATTATGCCTGCGACACATGTCACAGGTGTGATTATGTGTGCTACACATTCTACAGGTGTGGACGTACAAGCTACAGGTGTGAACATTTCTACTACATGGATGCTACAGTTGTAAATACATCTACTACACATGCTACAGGTGTGAACAAACAAGATTCAGGTGTGAACATGTCTACTACATGCATGTTACAGGTGTGAGCATGTCTGCTACACATGCTACAGGTGTGAACATGTCTGCTACACATGCTACAGATGTATCATGTCTGCTACATGTATGTTAGAGGTGTGAACATGTCTTCTAGATGCATTTTACAGGGGTGAACCTGTCTGCTACACAAATTGCAGGTGTGAACATGTATACTACACATGTTCATGTGTGCTACAGGTGTGGACATATCTACTACACAAATTGCAGGTGTGAACATGTCTGCTACACATGTTCATGTGTGCTACAGCTGTGGACATGTCTACTACACATGCAACAGGCGTAATCATGCCTACTCCATGCATGTTACAGATGTGAACATGTCTGCTACACATGCTACAGGTGTGAACATGACTGCTACACATGCTCATGTGTGCTACAGGTGTGATCATGGCTGCTACATGCATGCTACAGGTGTGAACATATCTGCAACATGCATGCTACAGGTGTAATCATGTCTGCTACATGCGTGCTACAGGTGTAATCATGTCTGCTAAATGCATGCTACAGGTGTGATCATGTCTGCTACATGCATGTTACAGGTGTGAACATGTCTGCTACACATACAGGTGTGATCATGTCTGCTACATGCATGTTACAGGTGTGAACATGTATACTATACACATGCTAGATGCTTCTAACAGGTGTGAACATGTCTGCAGCATGCATGCTAAAGGTGTGAACATGTCTGCTACAGGTGTGATCATGTCTGCTACATGCATGTTACAGGTGTGAACATGTCTGCTACACATGCTACAGGTGTGATCATGTCTGCTACATGCATGTTACAGGTGTGAACATGTCTGCTACACATGCTACAGGTGTGATCATGTATGCTACATGCATGTTACAGGTGTGAACATGTCTGCTACACATGCTACAGGTGTGATCATGTCTGCTACATGCATGTAACAGGTGTGAACATGTCTGCTACACATACTACAGGTGTGATCACGTCTGCTACAGGTGTGAACATGTCTGCTACACACATGCTAGATACATGTTTACACACCTGAAGGTGTGTTCGAGGCTGTGTGTGCATTGTGGTGACTCACCTGTGCGCGCACCTCACACTGCCTGAGGCGACACTTTTGTCGTATTTTGTTAGGGCCTCCGAACTTCTTCATGTCTTTGCAAAAGTCACAGGTGGCACAGTCGCGCGTCCTCAAGCAGGCGTTGCACTCGCCGCACATGCGAGCCGAGCGCTTGATTTGCTGCGGGACAGGAAGCAGAGGGACAAAGCCAACGGTTGTCTCGCAGCAGGTTTGTTTGTGCAAGCCAACAAATTCCTGGTTGCCAGGTTACCTGCTGCGAGCCCCGCCTCCTGTCCATCTTGGCCTGGGGGGTGGAGCTGCCGTCCTCCTCCCATTCCTCCCCGTCTTCCTCTGCCTCCTTTGTCTTCTTCTGGCGATACTTCACCTCCAGAGACGGGTCAATCTCTGAAGACGAGGAGAGGACGCTAAGCGCTAACCTGCCAGCGGTGACGTAATGTGTTGTGTTCACCAAAACGAAGAGTGACCTCGGCAGGACGGACAGAACCAAACTCTGATGGCTTTGGCCGCCTTCTCTGACACGCCCACGCAGTTGCCATGGAACCACTCTGCGCAGCCATCGCAGCCTCTGATTAGATGACAACAGTATGACAGAGCGCACACGGGGCAAGGCGTGGATGTAGTGCAGTTCGGGGGGGGCGTTTACATCATAAAACAATTGATGTCAGGCTTCCTGCATATGCAGTAGACAGGACGCTTTGGCGTTTCCTTGGTAACCTCCCCCTCTTCCTCCTCCTCCTCGTCATCGACATCAGGGAAACGATGCAAAGCCTCGTCAGCCTCAAAGACAACAAACAATTCACTGCAGTTACTAGTTTACTTTTTCACTTCCGATATGATACCCACGTTGGAGCCTTGATTATTGGCCGAATCCGACATTAATCCGAAACGATATCAGCAGGTGTCACACACACTTGTATTAGTTTGTAACGTGGAATGATGGAAAAGCTTTGATCAAGTGAAACAAGTCAAAAAGAGAAAAACACTAACCTGTTTGTTATTAACTAGAGGTGTAAGGGTACACAAAAATTTCGGTTCGGTACATACCTCGGTTTAGAGGTCATGGTTCGGTCCAATTTCGGTACAGTAAGAAAACAACAAAATATAAATTTTTGGGTTATTTATTTACCAAATTTGTAAACAATGTCTTGATCCTTTTAACAGGGGGAACACTATAATAATTCTGCACACGTTAATCCACATTAAACTGCCTCAAGTTGTTGCTTTGATTAAATAAAATGACAAAACCTTTCTTCTACATATAAAAAGTGCAACATTAAACAGTTTCAAGTCAACTCATCATGCTTCATTTATTACAGCATTTGGGAAGCCTGTAGTTGACTTTTATTATGTAAATGTTATATTTTTGTCAACATTTGACAGCAGGGACCCTGCCATTCAAAACTAAGCTGCTACATTACTAATGATTAATGTAACTATTGCTGAAAAAATAGTACAATAGCAATAGGAGAGACTATTCATCCCTGAACACCATGGAGTCTATGTTAGTTCATGTGAAATAACAGACAGACAGGGCTTTGCTGCCCCTAACACACACACACACACACACACGCACGCACACGCACACACTCACACACTCACAGCAAAATGACCTAACGTTACGATAAAAGCTAATTAGCCTTCACCTCAAGCCAGAACTTCGAGCGACCTGAGCTGCAGTTTAAGTTTCTAGAAGGTCTGCGGGCTCATAGTGATGCTAGTAGTAGTTGTGACTGAGAAGTGTTTTTTATAATTTGGGGAGAGTACGATGTCCGCTGCTAAACACATATCTGCTCGACGCTGAAGCATTGACAACAAGCGCTCTGAATACGCACTGCTGATTGGCTGGCTGGGGTGGCATGGCGTAGTGGGTAGAGAGGCCGTGCCAGAAACCTGAGGGTTGCAGGTTCGCTTCCCACCTATTGACATCCAAATCGCTGCCGTTTTGTCCTTGGGCAGGACACTTCACCCTTGCCCCCGGTGCCGCTCACACTGGTGAATGAATGATGAATGAATTATTGGTGGTGGTCGGAGGGGCCGTAGGCGCAAACTGGCAGCCACGCTTCCGTCAGTCCACCCCAGGGCAGCTGTGGCTACAGATGTAGCTTACCACCACCAGGTGTGAATGAAAGATGGGTTCCAACTTCTCTGTGAGCGCTTTGAGTATCTAACAATAGAAAAGCGCAATATAAATCTAATCCGTTATTATTATTATTATTGTTACATCGCTCTGAATATGCACTGCTGATTGGCTTTGTATGTAACCAATCAGATGGTTGTGTGGGCGGGACAATGCTGGGTGCTCAGACAGAGGCAGAAAGCAGAGCAGCTTGTGAAGACTTTAGCTTACAAACTCGTTCGATACACCTCCGAACCAGACCGAAACCGGCATACTGAAACGGTTCAATACAAATACACGTAACGTTACACCCCTATTATTAACCATCTGGAATGGACTGTTTTAAGTTGAAGTGGAGTGGTAATATATATTTTCTTGCAACACCTAGTGGTCACAATGATTAATCAAGGTCGATACGTAGTAAGTTGAATAATGCGGACAAGTCTGTTACTGGATACTTTCTAATTCGCTTCTACCTTGGAGACTTTGTATGTGTAAGTAACATGAAACTATCATTATTTGATACTTGTTTATGTGGACAAATGTGTTTTAGACTGTGATGTTGTTTCACTAAGCTTCTGTGCTATTGTGTGCTGAGTTGTTGTGTAGCTGCTAGTTCCTAGTAGCCTAAAGCTCCCATGTTTAGCTTTTGTGTCTTGACAAGTGTGGTGTTTTAGATTGCAATATTGTTCAATTATTATTACATATGTCTAGCTTGCGTGCTATTGTGTGCTTAGCTGTTGTGTAGCTGCTAGCTCAAAGTAGCAGAGGTTTTTGACCTTTTTGACTCGGAGCCCACTCAAAAATTAACACTGAATTAGAAATCTTGATTAGAAAATACTCAATCATTATATCTAACTTACTTACAGTTTAACAGGATGATCATAAACGCATGTGTTTATAACAAAAAATAATACCAAGGATTATGTAAAGCTGATCACAATCAATCACAATATACTGCAAAAGAAGGGACCCATAAAAACTGATGGAAAATAAATGTGCATACAATTATGCAGTGCTGAAATTAAAATAAAAATCTAATTAAAGTAATAATAATAATAACATTTAAAAAAATATAAACGAAAAACTAAAATGCAGCTTCACCACTTTAGTCCGTATGGCGTAGTGGTTAGAGCGGCAGTGCCAGAAACCTGAGGGTTGCAGGTTCGCTTCCCACCTATGGACATCAAAGTCGCTGCCGTTGTGTCCTTGGGCAGGACACTTCCCCCTTGCCCCCAGTGCCGCTCACACCGGTGAATGAATGATGAATGAATGGTGGTCGGAGGGGCCGTAGGCGCAAACTGGCAGCCACGCTTCCGTCAGTCTACCCCAGGGCAGCTGTGGCTACTGATGTAGCTTACCACCACCAGGTGTGAATAAATGATGGGTTCCCACTTCTCTGTGAGCGCTTTGAGTATATAACAATAGAAAAGCGCGATATAAATCTAATCCATTATTATTATTAGTCGTATTTTTTGCGCTTAGCAAACTTCTGTATTACTTAAGCCTTAGACGTCTTCTGTTTGTTTGATATGGTCAATACTGCCACAAGTGGTGAAAAGGTGTATTACCAGCTGAGAACCAGATATTTTTTTCCGGCCCTCTAGGCCCAAAAAGATAAAACAAAAATTAATCTGTTTGGCCACGATACCCAGCAATATGTTTGGAGGAGAAAAGATGATTTAATCCCAGGAGCACCAATCCTCCCGTCAAGCATGGGGGTGGTAGTACTATGCTCTGGGCCTGTTTTGCGGCCAATGGAACTGGTGCTTTACAGACAGTAAATGGGACAATGAGACAATGACAAAGGAGGAGTACCTCCAAATTCTTCAGGACAACCTAAATTCATCAGCCCGGAGGTTGGGTCTTGGGCGCAGTTGGGTGTTCCAACAGGACACTGACCCCAAACACACGTCAAAAGTGGTAAAGGAATGGCTAAATCAGGCTACAATTAAGGTTTTAGAATGGCCTTCCCAAAGTCCTGACTTAAACGTGTGGACAACGCTGAAGAAACAAGTCCATGTCAGAAAACCAACAAATTTAGCTGAAGTGTACCAATTTTGTTAAGTGGAGTGGTCAAAAATTCAACCAGAAGCTTGTGGATGGCTGCCAAAAGCGCCTTATTGCAGTGAAACTTGCCAAGGGACATGTAAGAAAATGTTAACATTGCTGTATATATACTTTTGACCCAGCAGATTTAATCACATTTTCAGTAGACCCATAATAAATTAATAAAAGAACCAAACTTCATGAATGTTTTTTGTGACCAACAAGTATGTGCTCCAATCACTCTATCACAAAAAAATAAGAGTTGTAGAAATTATTGGAAACTCAAGACAGTCATGACATTATGTTCTTTACAAGTGTATGTAAACTTTTGACTTGGGGGCTGCATTGGGTTAAAACAATTTGGCCAAGGGCCCGGCTGTATGTATATACAGGGTTCACCTTAACAACAAAGAGCCACCGCCTAAACTAAAGTCTTAAAAAAATAATAATAATTTTTATTTTTCATTTTTTTGTCCTGTCCAGCTTCTCAGGCAAATCATAAAGTTTATGTAGATGCCCATATCGGCTGTTCAGATTTACTTTACAAAAGAGAAGTGTAGGATACTTCTCTTGTTGCCTTATTTGTATTTGACTTTATTAATTATTATTATCATTATTGTTACTGTATTGTTTTTCAGCTATAGTGACATTAATCATTAGTAATGTAGCAGCCTGGTTTCGAATGGCAGGTCCCTGCTATCACATGTTGATAAAAATATAACATTTACATAATAAAAATCAACTACAGGCTTCCCAAATGCTGTAATAAAATAAGCATGATGAGTTGAGCATATTTCTGCATGTGGCCCCACTTTTAACTCTTTTTTTCAAACGCTTAATGCAAACGCTTATTTACAGTAAGTCATTAACTTGAGTCAGTCATTGTTTTGTCTTAGTAAGTCAATATTTACTAAGTCAAAATAATGGCATACTTAGTATCTGAGGTAACTAGGACTGTTTTGTGTTTTTTTTACTTTAAGGAAAATATCGAGATAATTATAAAAAATTGTAGGCTTCTTCACGCGACAAAGCCCGCCTACTTCACCAGTCTGTGTGTATGTATATATATATATATATATATATATATACAAACCCCGTTTCCATATGAGTTGGGAAATTGCGTTAGATGTAAATATAAACGGAATACAATGATTTGCAAATCATTTTCAACCCATATTCAGTTGAATATGCTACAAAGACAACATATTTGATGTTCAGACTGATAAACATTTTTTTTGTGCAAATAATCATTAACTTTAAAATTTGATGTCAGCAACACGTGACAAAGAAGTTGGGAAAGGTGGCAATAAATACTGATAAAGTTGAGGAATGCTCATCAAACACTTATTCGGAACATCCCACAGGTGTGCAGGCTAATTGGGAACAGGTGGGTGCCATGATTGGGTATAAAAATAGCTTCCCAAAAAATGCTCAGTCTTTCACAAGAAAGGATGGGGCAAGGTACACCCCTTTGTCCACAACTGCGTGAACAAATAGTCAAACAGTTTAAGAATAACGTTTCTCAAAGTGCAATTGCAAGAAATTTAGGGATTTCAACATCACCGGTCCATAATATCATCAAAAGGTTCAGAGAATCTGGAGAAATCACTCCACGTAAGCGGCATGGCCGGAAACCAACATTGAATGACCGGGACCTTCGATCCCTCAGACGGCACCGTATCAAAAACCGACATCAATCTCTAAAGGATATCACCACATGGGCTCAGGAACACTTCAGAAAACCACTGTCACTAAATACAGTTTTTCACTACATATGTAAGTGCAAGATAAAGCTCTACAATACCAAGCAAAAGCCATTTATCAACAACAACCAGAAATGCTGCCGGCTTCTCTGGGCCCAAGATCATCGAAGATGGGCTGATGCAAAGTGGAAAAGTTTTTGTGTGGTCTGACGAGTCCACATTTCAAATTGTTTTTGGAAATATTCGACATCGTGTCATCCAGACCAAAGGGGAAGCGAGTCATCCATTCTGTTATCGACGCAAAGTTCAAAAGCCAGCATCTGTGATGGTATGGGGGTGCATTGGTGCCCAAGTCATGGGTAACTTACACATCTGTGAAGGCACCATTAATGCTGAAAGGTACATACAGGTTTTGGAACAACATATGCTTCCATCCAAGCGCCGTCTTTTTCATGGACGCCCCTGCTTATTTCAGCAAGACAATGCCAAGCCGCATTCAGCACGTGTTACAACAGCGTGGCTTCATAAAAAAAGAGTGTGGGTACTTTACTTGCCCGCCTGCAGTCCAGACCCGTCTCCCATTGAAAATGTGTGGCGCATTATGAAGCGTAAAATACGACAGCGGAGACCCCGGACTGTTGAACGACTTAAGCTGTACATCAAGCAAGAATGGTAAAGAATTCCACTTTCAAAGCTTCAACAATTAGTTTCCTCAGTTCCCAAACGTTTATTGAGTGTTGTTGAAAGAAAAGGTGATGTAACACAGTGGTGAACATGCCCTTTCCCAACTACTTTGTCACGTGTTGCAGCCATGAAATTTTAAGTTAATTATTATTTGCAAAAACAAAAAAAGTTTATGAGTTTGAACATCAAATATCTTGTCTTTGTAGTCCATTCAATGGAATATGGGTTGATAAGGATTTGCAAATCACTGTATTCCGTTTATATTTACATCTAACATAATTTCCCAACTCATATGGAAACGGGGTTTGTAATAATCGATAATAAAAAAGAAAAGGAACGAAAGAATGAGCAAATGCACATGACATTAATACAAACAAACAACACGTCCACGTGTAGCAGCGAAACAATGAAGAAGAAAGGATAAAAAAAGGAAGATATAAATCCAACATTGACGTCATTACTGTTCATCGGCACGGCTGTTTTCTGCTACGTGTCTTGTATTTCGCTAGCACCAGACTCACTCACCATTTTCACCTGGGTTCCCCCCCAAAAAACAGTCCAGCCTTCACTAAAAGCCCCAAAATCGTAAAAAGGACACAAGTAGTCGTCTCTTTGTTGACACCATTATCACAAAAGCATCCGCATTGTCTTCTTCACTGACTCCTGTTTCCTTGCCTGGCGACAAGACGTCAAGTGGCAGCGACACTTGCAGGCCGGAAGAAGAACTGCAACTGCCCACACTTTTTCTGCTGGCGAGCCACTTTTCAATTGACCAAGTCGAAAGGACCTACTTCATTCATATATTTCATTTATATTTATTTATTTATGAAAGTTTTGTTAACAAGCTAAAGGCCTACTGAAACCCACTACTACCGACCACGCAGTCTGGTAGTTTATATATCAATGATGAAATATTAAGATTGCAACACATGCCAATACGGCCTTTTTAGTTTACTAAATTGCACTTTTAAATATCCCGCGAGGTATCCTGTTGAAAATGTCGCGGAATGACAACGCATATGACGTCACCGGTGGTAGCGGACATGTTCTCCCAGCACTGAACACGGCTAAAAGTAGTCCGTCTTAATCGCATAATTACACAGTATTCTGGACATCTCTGTTGCTGAATCTTTTGCAATTTGTTCAATTAATAATGGAGACTATAAAGAAGAAAGATGTTGGTGGAAAGCGGTGTATTGCCGCCGGCTGTAACAACACAAACACAGCTGGTGAAGCTTTAATATGGAACACAGTGGTCAAGCGAACATGGTTCTCTACCACGTGTCAACCGGCAGGTTTTGGTGAGAAAATTGTGGTAATAAGTCGGCTCTTACCGTAAACATGAGCGGAGTTTGTGTTGTTCCTCCTGCAGCTGTCAAAGAGGCAGCTGCGACTTTCTTGGCTCCTCCATGACTTCCCTCAGAAACACTGACAGTCACCACATCCCTCCGACTTTCAGGTATGACTATTTAATCTCACTAAAACACTAGTAACACAATAAGAAATTAAGGGATTTTTCAGAATTATCCTAGTAAATGTGTCTAATAACATCTGAATAGCTCCCACTGCCCTCATCTTTTTTTTCTTTTTCTTCTAGTCCTTCACTCTCACTATCCTCATCCACGAATGTTTCATCCTCGCTCAAATTAATGGGGAATTTGTCGCTTTCTCCGTCCAAATCGCTCTAGCTGCTGGTGGCTATGATTGTTAACAATGTGAGGATGTGAGGAGATCTACAACCCGTGACGTCACACGCACATCGTTTGCTACTCCCGGTACAGGCAAGGCTTTTTTATTAGCGAACAAAAGTTGCGATTTTTATCGTGGATGTTCTCTACTAAATCCTTTCAGCAAAAATATGGCAATATCGCGAAATGATCAAGTATGACACATAGAATGGACCTGCTATCCCCGTTTGAATAAGAAAATCTCATTTCATTAGGCCTTTAAGTCAGGGTCCATCCATCCATCCATCCATTTTCTATACCGCTTATTCCCTTTTGGGTTCCTGGGGGGCGCTGGCTCCTATCTCAGCTACAATTGGGCAGAAGGTGGCGTACAACCCGGACAAATCGCCACCACATCGCAGATAGACAGACAACATTCACACTCACATTCTGCAAAAACAAAAAAAAAATTACCCCAATGGTTAAATATAATTCACCATTAGGTAGGGCTGCGAATCTTTGGGTGTCCTACGAATCGATTCAATATCGATTCTTGGGGTCGCGATTCGATAATATATTGATTTTTTTCGATTCAACGCGATTCTCGATTCAAAAACGATATTTTTCCGATTCAAAACGATTCTGTATTCATTCAATATATAGGATTTCAGCAGGATCTACCCCAGTCTGCTGACATGCTAGCAGAGTAGTTTATTTAAAAAAAAAAAAAAGCTTTTGTAATTATAAAAGACAATGTTTTATCAACTGATTGCAATAATGTAAATTTGTTTTAACTATTAAACGAACCAAAAATATGACTTATTTTATCTTTGTGAAAACATTGGACACAATGTGTTGTCAAGCTCATGAGATGCGATGCAAGTGTAAGCCACTGTGACATTATTGTACTTTTTTTTTATCCATCCATCCATCCATTTTCTGCCGCTTATTCCCGTTCGGGGTCGCGGGGGGCGCTGGCGCCTATCTCAGCTACAATCGGGCGGAAGGCGGGGTACACCCTGGACAAGTCGCCACCTCATCGCAGGGCCAATACAGATAGACAGACAACACTCACACTCACATTCACACACTAGGGCCACTTTAGTGTTGCCAATCAACCTATCCCCAGGTGCATGTCTTTGGAGGTGGGAGGAAGCCGGAGTACCCGGAGGGAACCCACGCATTCACGGGGAGAACATGCAAACTCCCCACAGAAAGATCCCAAGCCTGGATTTGAACCCAGGACTGCAGGACCTTCGTATTGTGAGGCAGACGCACTAACCCCTCTGCCACCGCGAAGCCCAATTTATAGATGTCTAATGATAATGTCAATGAGGGATTTTTAATCACTGCTATGCTGAAATTAAAACTAATATTGATACTGTTGTTGATGATATTCATTTTTGTTTCACTACTTTTGGTTTGTTCTGTGTCGTGTTTGTGTCTCCTCTCAATTGCTCTGTTTATTGCAGTTTTGAGTGTTGCTGGGTCAGGTTTGGTTTTGGAATTGGATTGTATTGTTATGGTATTGCTGTGTAGTGATTTGTTGGATTGATAAGAAAAAATAAAATAAATAAAAAATGTATTAAAAAAAAAAAGAGAATCGATTCTGAACCGCACAACGTATTCGATTCGATTCGTATTCGAATCGATTTTTTTCCACACCCCTACCATTAGGGCAGTGGTTCTTAACCTGGGTTCGATCAAACCCCAGGGGTTCGGTGAGTCGGCCTCAGGGGTTCGACGGAGCCTCCGCCACGGAAGTATAGACACATCCGAATGATCGTGTAAATAAAAACGTCTCCCTGTCGTTGTATTGTGGATACCCCCAAACAATGTTCCCTCTAATTTTCCATCTGATTCGCAGGTTTTTGGATTGATTGATTGAAACTTTTACTAGCAGATTGCAAAGGAAGAGAATACATGAGATACATTATATACATTATATGAACAGTACGTATTCTGTACAATTGACCACTAAATAGTAACGCACGAATAGGTTTTTCAACTTGTTTAAAGACCTACTGAAATGAGATTTTCTTATTTAAACGGGGATAGCAGGTCCATTCTATGTGTCATACTTGATCATTTCGCGATATTGCCATATTTTTGCTGAAAGGATTTAGTAGAGAACATCCACGATAAAGTTTGCAACTGTCGGTGCTAAGAGAAATGCAATTGCATTGGGACGGACTCCGATGTTTTTAGACACATTTACAGTACTAAGTTAATTCTTGGAAATCCCTTATCTTTCTATTGTGTTGCTAGTGTTTTAGTGAGTTAAATAGTACTTGATAGTCGGAAGGGTGTCTCCACGGGTGTCTTGATGCGCAGTGTCTCAGGGGAGTCGACGGCAGCTTTTCTCCGGTAAGAACTGACTTTTTAACCACAATTTTCTCACTGAAACCTGCTGGTTGATATTCAATAGGGATCCATGTTGGCTTGACCGCGCTCTGATCCATAGGAGAGTTTCACCTCCAGGAATTTTAAACAAGGAATCACCGTGTGTTTGTGTGGCTAAAGGCTAAAGCTTCCCAACTCCATCTTTCTACTGTGACTTCTCCAATATTATTGAACAAATTGCAAAAGATTCAGCAACACAGATGTCCAAAATACTGTATAATTAAAGCAGACGACTTTTAGCTGTGTGTGTGTGCAGCGCTCATATTCCTAACAGCCCGTGACGTCTTGCGTACACGTCATCATTACACGACGTTTTCAACAAGAAACTCCGGGGAAATTTAAAATTGCAATTTAGTAAACTAAAAAGGCCGTATTGGCATGTGTTGCAATGTTAATATTTCATAATTGATATATAAACTATCAGACTGTGTGGTCGGTAGTAGTGGGTTTCAGTAGGCATTTAAGTCGGGGTCCACGTTAATCAATTCATGGTATTAATCAATCAATGTTTATTTATATAGCCCTAAATAAGTAGTGTCTCAAAGGGCTGCACAAACCACAACACAAACCACTACGGCATCCTCGGTAGGCCCACATAAGGGCAAGGAAAACTCTTACCCAGTGGGACGTCGGTGACATTGATGACTATGAGAACCTTGGCGAGGACCACATATGTGGGCAACCCCTCCCCCGCTGTAGGGGACCGAAAGCAATGGATGTCGAGCGGGTCTAACATGATACTGTGAAAGTTCAATCCATAGTGGATCCAACACAGCCGCGAGAGTCCAGTCCAAAGCGGATCCAACACAGCAGCGATAGTCCCATCCACAGCGGCGCCAGCAGGAAACCATCCCAAGCGGAGGCGGATCAGCAGCGCAAAGATGTCCCAAGCCGATACACAGGCGAGCGGTCCATCCTGGGTCCCCACTCTGGACAGCCAGTACTTCATCCATGGCCATCGGACCGGACCCCCTCCACAAGGTAGCGTGGGACAGAGGAGAAAAAGAGAAGAAACGGCAGATCAACTGGTCTAAAAAGGGAGTCTATTTAAAGGCTAGAGTATACAAATGAGTTTTAAGGTGAGACTTAAATGCTTCTACTGAGGTGGCATCTCGAACTGTTACCGGGAGGGCATCACAGAGTACTGGAGCCCGAATGGAAAACGCTCTATAGCCCGCAGACTTTTTTTGGGCTTTGGGAATCACTAATAAGACAGAGTCCTTTGAACGCAGATTTCTTGCCAGGACATATGGTACAATACAATCAGCAAGATAGGATGGAGCTAGACCGTGTAGTATTTTATACGTGAGTAGTAAAACCTTAAAATCACATCTTAAGTGCACAGGAAGCCAGTGCAGGTGAGCCAGTACAGGCGTAATGTGATCAAACTTTCTTGTTCTTGTCAAAAGTCCAGCAGCCGCATTTTGTACCAACTCTAATCTTTTAATGCTAGACATGGGGAGACCCGAAAATAATACGTTACAGTAATCCAGGCGAGACGTAACAAACGCATGGATAATGATCTCAGCGTCTTTAGTGGACAAAATGGAGTGAATTTTAGCGATATTTTGGAGATGAAAGAAGGCCGTTTTAGTAACGCTTTTAATGTGTGCCTCAAAGGAGAGAGTTGGGTCAAAGATAATACCCAGATTCTTTTCCAAGTCGCCTTGTTTAATTGTTTGGTTGTCAAATGTTAAAGTTGTATTATTAAATAGAGGTCGGTGTCTAGCAGGACCGATAATAAGCATTTCCGCTTTTTTGGCGTTGAGTTGCAAAAAGTTAGCGGACATCCATTGTTTATTTCATTAAGACACGCCTCCAGCTGACTACAATCCTGCGTATTGGTCAGCTTTAGGGGCATGTAGAGTTGGGTGTCATCAGCATAACAGTGAAAGCGAAAATTGTTTTTGCGTATGATGTCACCTAGTGGCAGCATGTATATGCTGAAGAGTGCAGGGCCAAGGACCGAACCCTGGGGAACTCCACACGTTACCTTAACATTGTTATGGGAGTATGGTAATGTGTGTAAGGCAGGGGTCGGGAACCTTTTTGGCTAAGAGAGCCATGAAGGCCAAATATTTCACGATGTATTTCCGTAAGAGCCATATAACATTTTTCAACACTGAATACAACTAAATTTGTGCATTTTTAAGTATGACCAACATTTGTAGAGTATAATAAGTCTCTTATTCTTTTTAACAACATTGTTATTATAAAAGTTAACCAATAATACATATAATACTTCTTACCATTAATGCGACAACTTGAACAGGTGTGGTAGAAAACGGATGGTTGGATTAAAATGCATGAGAATGTTTTATAATTTGAACTTTATTTTTGAAACTGTGATTACCAGCGGAATTATTCATTACTTATCGTGTTAAGCAATGTCAGCTAAGATTTATCTGAGAGCCATATGCAGTCATCTGGCTCTAGAGCCATAGGTTCTCTACCCCTGGTGGTAAGCACTAGACACCTTTTTACCTGCACTCTGCCTCCCGCTGTTTCCCACATCTACAAAGCAATTAGCTACCAACTGCCACCTACTAATATGGAAGAGTATTACACGGTTACTCGGCATTGCTCGGTTGGTAGAGTGGCCATGCTAGCAACCTGAGGGTTCCAGGTTCGATTCCCGCTTCCGCCATCCTAGTCACTGCCGTTGTGTCCTTGGGCAAGACACTTTACACACCTGCCCCCAGTGCCACCCACACTGGTTTAAATGTAACTTATGACCATCCTCACCACAACCAAGGGGTGTGCTAAGCGGCTGCTGAACAAGCTGCAAGAAAACATCCAGTGGGCCCGGGTGGAAATAAAACCAAGCAAGTCCAGAAGCATCTCAGTGGTGAGGGGGAAGCTGATGGAACATCGATTCTGTGTGGGTGAGGAGGCTATACCAACAGTGTCTGAGAAGCCTGTCAAGAGTCTTGGACGTTGATATCATGCCTCCCTCAAAGACACGGGGCAGGTGAACCAGCTCAAGCAGGATACTACAACTGGCCTTGAAAACATCGATAAGACCATGCTCCCTGGCCGGTTGAAGCTGTGGTGCCTCCAATTTGGCTTGCTACCCAGGCTTTTGTGGCCTCTGACCATCGATGACGTGCCAACCACAAAGGTAGAAAAGTTGGAGAGGATGGTTAGCGCATTTGCTAGGAAGTGGCTGGGTCTTCCCAAATGCTTCAGTAACATCGGACTGTATGGAAGAGGTGTTCTGGAGCTTCCTGTTTCCAGCCTAGTAGAGGAGTTTAAGTGTGCAAAGGTAAGGCTGGAAATGACGCTAACAGAGTCTCGTGACCCGTGCGTTGCCCAAACAGCTCCTACCTTGGTGACCGGAAGGAAATGAACTGCAGCGGCAGTTACTCTGCAAGCAAAGGAGGATCTTAGGCACAGAGACATCATTGGCCTCATGCAGCTGGGAAGAGGAGGCCTTGGCCTTAGTGAGAGCGACGACGGCTGGTTGTAGAGGAGGTACGGCGGCATGAGCAGGCAGCAAGATGTGCAAAGGCTATATCACAAGTTAAGCAAGGACAGTGGATGAGCTGGGAAGGAGTCGAGAGGAGAAGGCTCTCATGGAGGGAGCTGTTGGGCATGGAGGCAGTTCACATCAGCTTCATCGTACGCTCCACTTATGATGTCCTTCCCTCCCCCTCCAACCTCAAACAGTGGTATGGAGAGGACCCTACATGCTCCCTCTGTCCATCTCCAGCTAACCTCAAACACATTCTCGTTGGCTGCAAGACAAGTCTGTCACAAGGGCGCTACACCTGGCGGCACAACCAGGTTCTGAAGTGCCTAGCAGCCACATTAGAGGCCAGAAGAGCGAAGATCAATGCCCTTCCCCCGCCAAAAGTACATCCTACAGCCACAAGAGAGTTCATCCGAGAAGGTGCAGAGTCCACCAAAGGCCATATACCAGACATAGACCAGCTCGGAAGGGCTCGTGACTGGAAAATGGCGGTGGATCTTGATCAAAAGCTCTGCTTTCCTTCAGAGATAGCCATGTCAAACCTCAGACCAGACCTTGTACTCTGGTCCTCCTCACTGCATATTGTGTATATAATAGAACTCACGGTTCCCTGGGAGGCTGCTGTGGAGGAGGCATTCGAACACAAAAGCCTTAAGTACACCAAACTGGCAGCTGATGCTGAGCAGAATGGATGGAAAGCCAAGGTCTGCCCAGTGGGAGTTGGCTGCAGAGGTTTTGTGGGCCAGACAACAATCAGGCCAAACCCTGCGAAACACCATCAAAGCCCTCTCAGGAGCAGCAGAGACAGCCAGTCGGTGGCTGTGGGTGAAGAGGAGAGACACCATCTGGGGATCTAGTAAGACCTACATCACGTAATGGTTAAAAGCAGAGGGGGGCTCACCTGGGACGCCAGGTGTTGCCGATGAGCCCTCTGAAGGTGTTGTGTGCCTATCATTGAAACGCCGGTGAAGGAGGGTGCCCACCTGATGACCCCAATGAAGCTGACAACCATTACCCTTCCTCCTCTCTGCCCCCCATCTTGCAATCCCACCCAACCAGGTCCAACACCACAACCGCTCTGAGGCAGCGCTGAAGGAGGTAGCCTATTATTTCCACTCTACTCAGGTTATCTTGTATAATGGGATTGTTCTATCTAGTCCTGAAAGTGAACTGATTGGGTGTCACTTTGTAAAGCGCTTTGAGTCACTAGAGAAAAGCGCTATATAAATATAATTATCTGAGAGCCATATGTAGTCATCAAAAGAGCCACATCTGGCTCTAGAGCCATAGGTTCCCTACCCCTGGTGTAAGGTGTGTAATTTATTGTGAAACCTTGCACTGTGTTGGTTTTGTTCATGCACGGTTCATTTTGGGCACCAATAACAAAAAAAAATGTTTTCTTGAATTTGAAAAAAAAAAAAAATATTGTATTTTTGCATATGAAACTGGTGGGGTTCGGTACCTCCAACAAGGTTAAGAACCACTGCATTAGGGTATTTTTTCCAAATGTGTTTAGTGGTGGAAACTGGCTGAGCCAGGCTGAACGCTCTTACTTTGAAAGTAATAACCGGAACCTTTCGTGTTTTACACTACATTTTTGATGCAGGTAAAAAAAAAAAAAAAAAAAAAGTGAGGAGGCGTTCGCCCAAACAGGAAGACGCCTCGAAAAAACAACAACGGAGCCATCCGATTGTTGTTTATTGATGGCGGAACAGGAGTAAACAAAGCGGGAAGATTCTTCAAAGCGGTTTCGGGCGCTTCCGGAAGAGTTCGGAAGGCTCTCGGGGGAACTCCGTGGCTGCAGCCCGCGGTGGCTGCGGTGTTGCTGGGGCTGACGCACACTCGAGAGGCGGGGAGGGGGGAGCTGTCACCGAGCTAAGCTAGTTAGCTTAGCTCAGCGAACACTCGTCTTTAAAACCACTTCTGATCCACCGGAAGGACATTTTGACGAATTCTAGTTAGCGCGGCGGCTAGTTAGCACTTGTCAACACGTTGGGGACGCGCCGAGGAAAAAACAACAACAAGTCGATTGCCACGCTCACGCTAAAGTGTGAAAAAAACACAACACTGGAATTTTCTTCGGTGCACGATTTTAAGCGCTCGCACTACTTTTGCTTTTATTGTTTACTTTCACATCATTTAAAGTTTACTTGTGATTCGGGTGTTAGCATGGAGGCTGCATACCCGGGCAGCAGCGCCTCGGAGCGGTTACGTAACAGCCGCAAGCTGCCGCTCTGACAGCTGCAAACACACACAAATATACATATATACATATATATACACACACATATAAACACACGCACACAAAGAGCGAGCGCAACAAGAAGAGGAAGAACAACATGGAGGAGCTGTGAGAGAACATTAATAACATTTTCATCAAGATGGATTCTAATCCCCTCATTAACGGTAGGTGTGTGTGTGTGCGTGTGCTTGTGTGTGTGTGTGTGTGTGTGTGTGTGTTGCAACAGGTTCGGCCTGCAGTTTGCGTGTGTGTTGCAGCTGCAAAGGTGGTTGTTGTCAGACATTGCATTGTGATCTTTGAACACAAAGACCATGCACTTGGTTTTAAAAAAAAATATTTTAAAAACCTTTATTCATAATAATCATCCATCCATCCATTTCCTACCGCTTATTCCCTTTTGGGTCGTGGGGGGCGCTGGTGCCTATCTCAGCTACAATCGGGCGGAAGGCGGGGTACACCCTGGACAAGTCGCCAACACAGATAGACAACGTTCACACTCACATTCAATCAAATAAACAAAACAAGTACAGAAACAGTACTAAACAGCACCAGAGGGTTGTAAACTCAAGAAAGCAACTAAAGAAGACAGCAAAATATCCATCCATCCATCCATTGACTACCGCTTATTCCGTTTGGGGTAGCGGGGGGCGCTGGTGCATATCTCAGCTACAATCGGGTGGAAGGCGGCGTACACCCTGGACAAGTTGCCAACCTCGTCGCAGGGCCAACACAGATAGACAACATTCACACTCGCATTCAATGAAATAAATGATATAAACAAAACAAGTACAGAAACAGTACAAAACAGCGTCAGGGGGTTTTAAACTCAAGGAAGCAACGAAAGAAGACTGCAAAATATCCATCCTTCCATCAATTTTCTACCGCTTATTCCCTTTCGGGTCGCTGTTGCCTATCTCAGCTACAATCGGGCGGAAGGAGGTGTACACCCTGGACAAGTTGCCAACCTCGTCGCAGGGCCAACACAGATAGACAACATTCACACTCACATTCAGTCAAATAAATAATATAGACAAAACAAGTACAGAAAGAGTACAAAACAGCACCAGGGGGTTGTAAACTCAAGAAAGCAACTAAAGAAGACTGCAAAATATCCATCCATCCATTTCTACCGCTTATTCCCTTTGGGGTCGCTAGTGCCTATCTCAGCTACAATCGGGCAGGAGGAGGAGTACACCCTGGACAAGTCTCCACCTCGTCGCAGGGCCAACACAGATAGACAGACACCATTCAAACTCACATCCAATCAAATAAATAATATTAACAAAACAAGTACGGAAACAGTACTAAACATCGCCAGGGAGTTGTAAACTCAAGAAAGCAACTATAAAGACTGCAAAATATTCATCCATCCATTTTCTACCGCTTATTCCCTTTTGGGTCCATCCATCCATCCATTTTCTACCGCTTATTCCCTTTCGGGGTTGCGGGGGGCGCTGGCGCCTATCTCAGCTACAATCGGGCCGAAAGAGGCGTACACCCTGGACAAGTCGCCACCTCATCGCAGGGCCAACACAGATAGACAGACAACATTCACACTCGCATTCAATCAAATAAATAATATTAACAAAACAAGTACGGAAACAGTACTAAACAGCGCCAGGGGGTTAGGGTTAGGGTTAGGGTTAAAGGGAATAAGCGGTAGTAAATGGATGGATATTTTGCAGTCTTCTTTAGTTGCTTTCTTGTGTCGCTGGTGCCTATCTCAACTACAATCGGGCAGAAGGAGGGGTACACCCTGGACAAGTCTCCACCTCATCGCAGGGCCAACACAGATAGTCAGACAACATTCACACTCGCATTCATCCATCCATCCATTTCTACCGCTTAATCCCTTTCGGGTCGCGGGGGGCGCTGGTGCCTACCTCAGCTACAATCGAGCGGAAGGAGGCGTACACCCTGGACAAGTCGCCACCTCATCGCAGGGCCAACACAGATAGACAGACAACATTCACACTCACATTCAATCAAATAAATAATATAAACAAAACAAGTACAGAAACAGTACAAAACAGCGCCAGGGAGTTGTAAACTCAAGAAAGCAACTATAAAGACTGCAAAATATCCATCCATCCATTTTCTACCGCTTATTCCCTTTTGGGTCGCTGTTGCCTATCTCAGTTACAACCGGGTGGAAGGCGGGGTACACCCCGGACAAGTCGCCACCTCATCGCAGGGCCAACACAGATAGTCAGACAACATTCACACTCACATTCAATCAAATAGATAATGATAAACAAAAAAAGTACAGAAACAGTACAAAACAGCGCCAGGGGGTTGTAAACTCAAGAAAGCAACTAAAGAAGACTGCAAAATATCCATCAATCCATTTTCTACCGCTTATTCCCTTTCGGGTAGCTGGTGCCTATCTCAGCTACAATCTGGCGGAAGGCGGTGTACACCCTGGACAAGTCGCCATCTCGTCGCAAGGCCAACACAGATAGATAGACAACATTCACACTCGCATTCATCCATCCATCCATTTTCTACCGCTTATTCCCTTTCGGGTTGCCGGGGGCGCTGGTGCATATCTCAGCTACAATTGGGCGGAAGGCGGGGTACACCCTTGACACGTCGCCATCTCGTCGCAGGGCCAACACAGATAGACAACATTCACACTCACATTCAATCAAATAAATAATATGTACAGAAACAGTACAAAACAGCGCCAGGAGGTTGTAAACTCAAGAAAGCAACTAAAGAAGACTGCAAAATATCCATCCATCCATTTTCTACCGCTTATTCCCTTTTGGGTCACTGGTGCCTATCTCAGCTATAATCGAGCAGAAGGAGGTGTACACCCTGGACAAGTCTCCACCTCATCGCAGGGCCAACCCAGCTAAACAGACAACATTCACACTCACATTCAATCAAGTAATATAAACAAAACAAGTACAGAAACAGCACAAAACAGCGCCAGGGGGTTGTAAACTCAAGAAAGCAACTAAAGAAGACTGCAAAATATCCATCCATCCATTTTCTACCGCTTATTCCCTTTTGGGTCGCTGGTGCCTATCTCAGTTACAACCTGGTGGAAGGCGGGGTACACCCCGGACAAGTTCGCCACCTCATCGCAGGGCCAACACAGATAGTCAGACAACATTCACACTCACATTCAATCAAATAGATAATGATAAACAAAAAAAGTACAGAAAAGTACAGAAACAGTACATAACACCGCCAGGGGGTTGTAAACTCAAGAAAGCAATTTAGGGCTATATAAGTAAACATTGATTGATTGATTGAAGACTGCAAAATATCCATCCATCCATTTTCTACCGCTTATTCCCTTTGGGGTCGCTGGTGCCTATTCCAGCTACAATCGGGCAGAAGGAGTGTACACTCTGGACAAGTCTCCACCTCGTCGCAGGGCCAACACAGATAGTCAGACAACATTCACACTCGCATTCATCCATCCATCCATTTTCTACGCTTATTCCTTTTCGGGTCAGGGTGGGCGCTGGTGCATATCTCAGCTACAATCGGGCGGAAGGCGGGGGTACACCCTCGACAAGTCACCATCTTGTCGCAGGGCCAACACAGATAGACAACATTCACACTCGCATTCAATCAATAAAATGATATAACAAAACAAGTACAGAAACAGTACAAAACAGCCTCAGGGGGTTTTAAACTCAAAGAAGCAACTAAAGAAGACTGCCAAATATCCATTCTTCCATCAATTTTCTACCGCGTATTCCCTTTTGGGTCGCTGGTGCCTATCTCAGCTACAATCGGGCGGAAGGAGGTGTACACCCTGGGCAAGTCTCCACCTCATCGCAGGGCCAACACAGATAGACAACATTCACACTCACATTCAATCAAATAAATGATATAAACAAAACAAGTACTGAAACAGTACAAAACACCACCAGGGAGTTGTAAACTCAAGAAAGCAACTATAAAGACTGCAAAATATCCATCCATCCATTTCCTACGCTTATTCCCTTTTGGGTCGCTGTTGCCTATCTCAGTTACAACCGGGTGGAAGGCGGGGTACACCCCGGACAAGTCGCACCTCATTGCAGGGCCAACACAGATAGTCAGACAACATTCACACTCACATTCAATCAAATAAATAATGATAAACAAAAAAAGTACAGAAACAGTACTAAACAGCGTCAGGGGGTTGTAAACTCAAGAAAGCAACTAAAGAAGACTGCAAAATATCCATCAATCCATTTTCTACCGCTTATTCCCTTTCGGGTCGCTGGTGCCTATCTCAGCTACAATCGGGCGGAAGGCGGTGTACACCCTGGACAAGTCGCCATCTCGTCGCAAGGCCAACACAGATAGTCAGACAATATTCACACTCGCATTCATCCATCCATCCATTTTCTACCGCTTATTCCCTTTCGGGTCGCGGGGGCGCGCTGGTGTCTATCTCAGCTACAATCGGGCGGAAGGCGGTGTACACCCTGGACAAGTCACCACCTCGTCGCAGGGCCAACACAGATAGACAACATTCACACTCGCATTCAATCAAATAAATGATATAAACAAAACAAGTACAGAAACAGTACAAAACAGCGCCAGGAGGTTGTAAACTCAAGAAAGTAACTAAAGAAGACTGCAAAATATCCATCCATCCTTTTTCTACCGCTTATTCCTTTTTGGGTCGCTGGTGCCTATCTCAGCTACAATCGGGCAGAAGGAGCCGTACACCCTGGACAAGTCTCCACCTCGTCGCAGGGCCAACACAGATAGACAGACAACATTCACACTCACATTCAATCAAATAAATAATATTAACAAAACAAGTACGGAAACAGTACTAAACAGCGCCGGGGGTTGTAAACTCAAGAAAGCAACTAAAGAAGACTGCAAAGTATCCATCAATCCATTTTCTACCGCTTATTCCCTTTCGGGTAGCTGGTGCCTATCTCAGCTACAATCGGGCGGAAGGCGGTGTACACCCTGGACAAGTCGCCATCTCGTCGCAAGGCCAACACAGATAGTCAGACAACATTCACACTCGCATTCATCCATCCATCCATTTACTACCGCTTATTCCCTTTCGGGTCGCGGGGGCGCGCTGGTGTCTATCTCAGCTACAATCGGGCGGAAGGCGGTGTACACCCTGGACAAGTCACCACCTCGTCGCAGGGCCAACACAGATAGACAACATTCACACTCGCATTCAATCAAATAAATGATATAAACAAAACAAGTACAGAAACAATACAAAACAGCGCCAGGGGGTTGTAAACTCATGAAAGCAACTAAAGAAGACTGCAAAATATCCATCCATTGACTACCGCTTATTCCATCTGGGGTTGCAAGGGGCGCTGGTGCCTATCTCAGCTACAATCGGGCGGAAATGGTAAATGGGTTGTACTTGCATAGCGTTTTTCTACCCCTTTTTAAGGAGCCCAAAAGCGCTTTGACAGTATTTCCACATTCACCCATTCACACACACATATTCACACACTGATGGTGGGAGCTGCCATGCAAGGCGCTCACCTGGACCCATCAGGAGCAAGGCTGAAGTGTCTTGCCCGAGGACACAACTGACGTGACTAGGATGGTAGAAGGTGGGGATTGAACCGGTAACCCTCAGATTGCTGGCACTGCAACTATACCAACTTCGCCACGCCGTCCCCAGGCGGGATACACCCTGGACAAATTGCCACCTCGTAGACAACATTCACACTCACATTCATATTTTGTTTATTTTTAATACTGGTTTTAACTACCTTTTTTATCTCATGTTGTATTTTTCCATTGTATAATGTTTGGTAACGCATGTATTCTTTGTATTTTAATTTTGTATGCTCCTATATGGACCCCAGCAAGACCAGCAGTCGCCATGGCGTCAGCTAATGGGGATCCATTCAATAAACAATAAACATTCAATCAAATAAATAATATAAATAAAACAAGTACAGAAACAATACAAAACAGTGCCAGGGGGTTGTAAACTCAAGAAAGCAACTAAAGAAGACTGCAAAATATGTATACGCTATACTGAAGTGAATTATATTTATATAGCGCTTTTACATAGTGAAACCCAATATCTAAGTTACATTTAAACCAGTGTGGGTGGCACTGGGAGCAGGTGGATAAATTGTCTTGCCCAAGGACTCAACGGCAGTGACTAGGATGGCGGAAGCGGGGATCGAACCTGGAACCCTCAAGTTGCTGGGACGGCCACTCTACCAACCGAGCTATACCGCCCCTACTGACAGTTCTTGTCAGTGTTGTTGCTGTGTTCCAGCATTTACATATTTTCTTTTATTTTTTATTAATCAGTCCAACAAAATAATACACAGCAATACAACAGGGGTTAGTGCATGTGCCTCACACTACGAAGGTCCTGAGTTGTCCTGGGTTCAATCCCGGGCTCTGGATCTTTCCGTGTGGAGTTTGCATGTTCTCCCCGTGACTGCGTGGGTTCCCTCCGGGTACTCCGGCTTCCTCCCGCCGCCAAAAACATGCACCTAAGGATAAGTTGATTGGCAACACTAAATTGGCCCTAGTGTGTGAATGTTGTCTGTCTGTCTGTGTTGGCCCTGCGATGAGGTGGCGACTTGTCCAGGGTGTACACCGCCTTCTGCCCGAATGCAGCTGAGATAGGTTCCAGCGACCCCGAATGGGACAAACGGTAGAAACTGGATGGATGGAATACAATTCCAATTCCAAAACCAGCACTATTCAGAATAGCAAACAACAGAGCAATTGAGGACACCAAACATGACACAAAACAATCAAAAAAATAATAATATCAACAACAGTATCAATGTTGATAAGACTTCCAACACAGCAGGGATTATAAGTCCCTCATTGACATTATCATCACAGCCATTTATAAAAAATTACATTAAAACATTTAAAAAATGAATAATATTGTCACAGTGGATACCAAAATGGATACATGGATGATACAGCAGAGGATTGGGAGAATGTCATGTGAAACCAAAATAGAACTTTTTGGTGTAAACTCAACTCTTCGTGTTTGGAGGAAGAAGAATACTGTGTTGCATCCCAAGAACACCATACCTACTGTGAAGCATGGGGGTGGAAGCATCATGTTTTGGGGCTGTTTTTCTGCTAAGGGGACAGGACGATTGATCCGTGTTAAGGAAATAATTAATGGGGCCATGTATCGTGAGATTTTGAGTCAAAACCTCCTTCCATCAATGAGAGCTTTGAATGGTTGACCAAATACTTATTTTCCACCATAATTTACAAATAAATTCTTTAAAATTCCTAAAATATGAATTCCTGGATTTTATTTCACATTCTGTCTCTCACAGTTGAAGTGTACCTATGATGAAAATGACAGACCTCTGTCATCATTTTAAGTGGGAGAACTTGCACAATCGGTGGCTGACTAAATACTTTTTTGCCCCACTGTATATTACACTATTTACATCCTTCCATCCATCCATTTTCTACCGCTACATCCTTTCATACTTTATTGTCACGACTTATCCCACCAAGCCATACCTTATTTGGAGTGTAGTTTTAGTTCCTGGGTTGTGCTCTTATTTATTGCCAAAAGTATTTGGTCACCCATCCAAATGATGAGAATTAGGTGTCCTAATCACTTGGCCCGGCCACAGGTGTATAAAATCAAGCACTTAGGCATGGAGACTGTTTCTACAAACATTGGTGAAAGAATGGGCCGCTCTCAGTGATTTCCAGCGTTGAACTGTCCTGCAACAAATCCAGTCGTGAAATTTCCACGCTCCTAAATATTCCAAAGTCAACTGGGGGCTTTATTATAAGGACATGAAATAGTTTGGGAACAACAGCAACTCAGCCCCCAAGTGGTAGGACACGTAAACTGACAGAGAGGGGTCAGCGGACGCTGAAGCGCATAGGGCAAAGACTTTCTGCATAGTCAGTTGCTACAGAGCTCTAAACGTCATGTGACCTTCCAATTAGCCCACGTACAGTACGCAGAGAGCTTCATGGAATGGGTTTCCATGGCCGGGCAGCTGCATCTAAGCCATACATCACCAAGTCCAATGCAAAGCGTCGGATGCAGTGGTGTAAAGCAAGTCGCCACAGGACTCTATTGCAGTGGAGACGCCTTCTCTGGGGTGATGAATCACGTTTTTCCATCTGGCAATCTGATAGACGAGTCTGGGTTTGGAGGTTGCCAGGAGAACGGTACATTTCGGACTTCATTGTGCAGAGTGTGAAAGTTGGTGGAGGAGGAATTATAGTGTGGGGTTGTTTTTCAGGAGTTGGGCTAGGCCCTTAGTTCCAGTGAAAGGAACTTTGAATGCTACAGGATACCAAAACATTTTAAACAATTCCATGCTCCCAATCTTGTGGTAACAGTTTGGAGCGGGCCCCTTCCTCTTCCAACATGACGGTGCACCAGTGCACAAAGCAAGGTCCATAAAGACATTGATGACCGAGCCTGGTGTGGATGAAGTTGACTGGCCTGCACAGAGTCCTGACCTGAACCCGATATAACACCTTTGGGATGAATTAGAACGGAGACTGAGCCTTCCCGACTTCACCAATGTGCTTTTGAAAAAATGGTTGAAAATTCCTATAAACAAACACCGCAACCTTGTGGACAGCCTTCCCAGAATAGTTGAAGCTGTAATAACTGCAAAAGGTTGACTGACATATTGAACCATATGGGTTAGGAATGGGATGGCACTTCAAGTTCATATGTGAGTCAAGGCAGGTGGCCAAATACTTGTAGCACTCAAGTTCCGTAAATAATCCAAATTTGTAGCACAGCGTTATAGTTTTCACAGCTTTTTGGTTGTCAGAAGTAAAAAGCGTTTTAAAGTAAATATCTAATTATTTTTTAAAGGCACAAAAAAACAGGTCGGGTATTGAGAAACTTACATTTGTGAATATAAAACTTAGCCAATAGTATAATAAGGTTGCAAAGGTAAAATTCCATTTCATTTTTTTCCCCATACTGTGTAAATCCAAATTGTACATCTTTAAAACACAGCACAAATTTGTCATCAGTATTGTCCAGGATGAAACGACAGATGCCCTGCCATAATGTTCGAGTGCTTTCACAAGTCCAAAACAGGTCACCACCTCGTTGTTGTTGTGTAGTCTGCCAGGGGTTTACGTCACCAATAGTTCAGTTGTGCACACGTTGTGTGTGTCGGTGTTATCTTTTTGTTGTTGTATTCCTGGACCGCAGAGTGTCGATGAGTGAGAGGAAGCAGCGAACTTTAGGCTTTCATGCTTGTTACCATGGCGACGGCTCCCAGTCACTTTAGGCCATCAGTATTGTGCAGCAAAGGGGTCTGTGTTAATGACTGCTGTTTTTCTTTACTCAACTACAGAGGGTACCAGGTGGAGGCATTTATTAATTTTTTTTAAAAACTAATATTGATAATATTGTCCACGTGCGCCATTCATAGAGAATTTGGCCACATTTGTAAGTTGTGTGTGTTTAGAATAAAAACTTGTTTGCATTTGTGGAAAAGTAACTGACTTATTGCATAAAGCAGCTTTTTAAAACCATATAAACACCACAATTAATGGTTCAAATATTACTGCAGGATGCTATGATTATAGATGCTTCTTTTTCTTCATACATCATTTATTTGAGCAAGGTAAGCATTCATTAAAGCACTGGTTCTCACATATTTTCTGTCACGCACCCCTGGGGACAGAATTTTTTTCATGCCCTATGAAGTTAATGGTTTGTTTTTCTGTTTGTGTCAATATAGGTATTTATTAACTGTAATTCTGCTATTACTCTATTGCAAGGGTGTCCAAACTTTTTGACTTAGGGCTAAAAAAAATTTGGCCGAGGAGCGCTTTGTTGTCAAGGCGGCCGCCTTAACAACAAAGAGCCACCGCCTAATCTAAAGTCTTAACAAGCTGCTCCGCTTAATTCTGCCTCTGCCTCTGTCAGTACGTCTCTGCAGCACCCAGCATTGTCCCACCCACACAACCATCTGATTGGTTACACGCAGAGCGGTACCAGCCAATCAGCAGAGTGTTTTTAGAGCGCATGTAACAGCCAATCAGCAGTGAGTATTCAGAGCGCATGTAACAGCTCATCAGCAGTGCGTAGTCAGAGCACATGGAGTCAGTGCTCACGGCACAGACAGAGAGGAAAGACGGTGGAGTGAGCAGATAGGTGTTAAGCAGGTGAGCAAAAGGCAGCGG
The DNA here is from genome assembly GCF_033978795.1 of Nerophis ophidion. Lineage (NCBI taxonomy): Eukaryota > Metazoa > Chordata > Actinopteri > Syngnathiformes > Syngnathidae > Nerophis > Nerophis ophidion. Next base: position 24,433,038 of record NC_084637.1, read on the forward strand.
ACTCTCCCCAAATTATAATAAACACTTCCAAGTCAACTACTAGCAACATCACTATGAGCCGGTTGACGTTCTAGAAACCTAAGCGGCAGCTCAGCTCGCAGTCCTTGAGGTGAAGGCTAATGTATGTGAGTGTGCGCATGCATGCATGTGTGTGTGTTTGTCTGAGAGAAAGACAAGCATTATTGACCTACAGTTAAAAACTAAGTTATTTCACTTGACGTTTTTCAGTGTTGATTGAACTGTGTTGAAGCAGCAAAAAAGGACACTATGTTAAATGAAGAGTTTCCTGAAGCTGTCTCTGATAGTTGATATAATAATGTAACTGCATCATAAAGCCTACATGAACTCCATGGTGTTCAGGGATGAATAGTCTCTCCTATTGCTATTGTACCAATTTTTTCAGCTATAGTTACATTAATCATTAGTAATGTAGCATCCTTGTTTTGAATGGCGGGGTCCCTGCTATTACATGTTGATAAAAATAAAACATTTACATAATAAAAAATCAACTACAGGTTTCTCAAATGCTGTAATAAATTAAGCACGATGAGTTGAGTATATGTCAGCATGTGACGCCACTTTTTACTCTCTTTTTTTTGCAAACGCTTACTTATAGTAAGTCATTAATTACACTTAAGTCATTATTTTGACTTAGTAAGTCATTATGTTGTCATTATTTTGACTTAGTAGATTTTTACTGTTGTTTTTTCCCCTTATGTAAGAATAGAATAAAATTATCCATAAAACGATTGTGTAATTGCATAACCAAGTGTGTCCAAGATTCTGCCTGTATGAAAATATTGGCGTACAGTTACACATTTAACAGTGTTTATTTTGGTTCTTGTCATTTTTCAAATTAATCAGTTAAGATTATTAGATTTGTTTAATTAACTAACTAAACTTTGTTTATATTTTAAGTATATTTTATTTTTGTTTTGAGAGCTCTAGAACAGAGGTGTCTAAACCTTTTCCACCAAAGGCGGCATATTGAAAAGTCAAGTAGGCAGTTATACAGCATCAATCACAAAACAAAAAAATTTAGGGAGTAACCTTTTGACCAAAAGCCAAATGCAATATAGATAAATGATCTCTGGCATCACAACAGTCCTTGTCTTATGTTCTTGGAAGGTGGGGCGACGGGTGGTAAGGAGAACCTCACATAGCTGTCTCCGTAAAACCCGAGGAACTTAGCCGAAAAGAGAGGTATCTTTTAGACACAAAACAGGCCAATGCAATGGACAGAAACAATACAACTGTTACTTAGAGAAAAATTGTTGTTAGGGAACTATTATGGTCACATTTTTCTTAACGATTTTTGCCGACAGTACCTTGGTTGCACTCGTACTTTTAATCACAGAAATATGTTTATATAGTTAGTCTGTGATAAGTAGATAACAGTTTTAATGTCATTAAAAAAGCCTTTTTTTCATTTAGACTGCAGGAGGCAGTTGTGTTAATTCAGTAGGTGGAGTCAGGGGCGGGGCTTAAAGAATGTTTATTTTTTTAAACATCCCTTAGATTTCTGTTGTGTGTTTAAGATAAAGCCATAAGGGCCTTCAATGGAAATGGTTCCAATTTGACTACTATAGGCCGTAGTCCACGCCAAAATAAACCATTAAGACTGTATTACTCTGTCATTTCTATCATTCATAGAAATGTTTCTATATTCAAAGTACACAGTGTTACTGTTAAAACGGTCCTCAAATATGAAATAAACTTAGTTAAAATTACCTCTGCCTTTGTTTTTATTGAATACATGGGCCAACTACGCTACTGTAGTTTAATGTTGGTCATTAGAGTGGTTCTCGGAAAACCCAAGTGTTTTTTGAGGCGGTATTTGGTGAAAAAAGTTTGAGAACCACTGTTATGCAGGAAATACGGTATTTTGAGGACTGAATAGTAACCTGTCACTCACATGTGACCACGCCCCCTTAATTAACGCCCGGCCGAGACAATATTTAGAAAAAATATATAGTTTTAATTTCAGTGCTTTTGAGCGGAGCAGCGGGGCTCTCGTCTCCCTGGTGAGCATCCATGAAAGGTTGCCGTGGCAATAGTTTCCAAGGTGATTGATAGGTTACTTGCATAACAGCTCAGCCAATGACAATGAGCTTCATTTGCATATGTGAGTTCTCGTCATGTTTGTATCTTCGCAGAGGCTCCGTTTGTGTACACTTTTGAAAAGTTGACAGTCGTACAGCGTCCGATTGATTTTATTTCCTAATTTGTGCCTGGCAGCCATGGACCCGTCCATCACGCTCTGGCAGTTTTTGCTCCACCTGCTGGACGACCAGCGCCAGCGTCACCTGATCTCGTGGACGGGCGAGGACGGCGAGTTCAAGCTGCTGGACGCGGAGGAAGTGGCCCGCCTTTGGGGGCTCCGCAAGAACAAGCACAACATGAACTACGACAAACTCAGCCGCGCGCTGCGGTACTACTACGACAAGGTATTGCCATGGCGACGACTGCTTCCGGGACAGCGTGAGCTTTCCACTTCCTCTCGCGTTTTTTTTTTTTCAGAACATCATCAAGAAGGTGAGCGGACAAAAGTTTGTGTACAAGTTCGTCAGCCAGCCCGACCCCTCCCTGCCCGACGGGACGCGCACCCCGGAAGAAGGCCAGAGGAGGGACAACGTGGACGGCAATGGCCAATCGAAAGGGGGCGGGGCATTGAGCTGTCAGTCAAAGGGCATAGCACAGGTACGCAGACTCGCCTATGTCGTTGCAGCGACCGGAGCGTGGCTGATGCGTTGATTTGTGTATTGGTGGTCAGAAGTCGTCGCCCGGCGGCTCCTACAAAAGTTCCCGTAACGACTACATGAAGTCCGGCCTCTACTCCACCTTCACCATCCAATCGCTGCAGGCTCCGCCCAACCCTCGACCGGTCAAAGCGGAGCTGATGCTGGACCCCGCCCCCAGAGAGGTGAGGGAAATCGCCGTAGGAAATATCGGCACGTCCGTCCTCATGCTGTTTCCTGCAGGTTTCCTCGCCGCCAGCAGGCGCCGCCGTCGATCCTTCTCGCCAGGTGATCGTCACTCATGCTTCGCCATGTTCCATACCTGTTGTCAACCAAGCCCAGCCAGCCAACACCCCCGGCCAATCACAGGTCAGTACTTGCTGTTAGCACGTAGGCAAGCACGCTACTTTGTGTCCCCGCCCCCTGCTGACGACTTGTCCTGTTGGTCCCAGAACCCGTCCGGCCCCCCGCTGGGTGACCCTCCCCATATTTACCTCACCAGCGTCAGCGACCCCTCCTCCCTCACACCGCTCATCCCCATAGGTTCCGTCGGGGGCGCCGTGAGTCCCGTACCGCCGCCGCCACAGCCAGACGGCGGCGGCGGTGGCGGCATGGCTACCGTTGCCAGTTTCCCTCCCCATCCGAACCCCGCCCCTCACCCAACTCACTCCCCGCCCGTCTTCGTTATCATCAACCCTCCTCCCTCGCAGCAGGCCGCTGTGGCGTCCGCACCCCCATCTGTCGCCCCGCCTCCAGCACGACCGCCCCTGCCACCCATCATCATCAAGGAGGAGACCCTGCCGTTGGAGGATGACCTCATGGAGATAGTGACCCTGGAGGAGAAGCAGGTGGAGGAGGTAAGACCACGCCTCCTCTCACACGCCGTCATCTAACGTCGTGTGAGTGATCGGCGCCCGTCTTTGCTCCGCCCCTTCCTCAGGTTCCTCAGCTCATTTGTGGCACGGGTGGACCACAGCCTCAGCTCGCCGTCATAGAAGCCACGCCCCCTCCCAGCATCGACGCCGAGGTCAGAGATCAGCATTCGGGAAGCGAGGAAAAGGACACGCCAACAGGTAAGGTGCTGAAGATAGAAGATGAAATATCACACTTTGTCTACTAAATGTTATTTTCCTACCAATATCACTATTCAGTACTTTACTACAAGTACTATTACTCCTACTTACTATTACTCTTACTTTACGGCATGTACTATTACTCCTACTTACTATTACTCTTACTTTACTACATATACTATTCCTGCTACTTACTATTACTCTTACTTTGCTACAAGTGCTATTACTCCTACTTACTATTACTCTTACTTTGCTAAAAATACTATTACCCCTACTTACTGTTACTCTTACTTTGCTACTACTACTATTACTCTTACTTTACTACAAGTACTATTACCCCTACTTACTATTACTCTTACTGTACTACATGTACTTTTACTCCTACTTACTGTTACGCTTACTTTACGGGATGTACTATTACTCCTACTTACTATTACTCTTACTTAACTACATGTACTATTACTCCCACTCTCTATTACTTTACTGCATGTACTATTACCCCTACTTACTATTATTCTTACTTTAATATGTTTACTACTACTCCTACTTACTATGGCTTTTACTTTACTACATGCACTAGTATTCCTACTTACTGTTACTCTTACTTTGCTACAAGTACTATTACTCCTATTTACTATAACTCTTATTTTACAACATGGACTATTACCGTTACTTACTATTACTCTTACTGTACTTCATGTACTTTTACTACTACTTAATATTACCCTTACTTCACTACAAGTACTATTTTTCCTACTTAATATTACTCTTACTTTACTACATGTACTGTTACTCCTACTTACTATTACTCTTACTGTACTACATGTACTTTTACTCCTACTTAATATTACTCTTACTTTACTACAAGTACTATCACTCTTACTTACTAATACTCTTACTTTCCTACATATACCATTACTCCTACTTAATATTACTCTTACTGTACTACATGTACTTCTACTCCTGCTTACTATTACTCTTACTTTATGGCATGTACTATTACTCCTACTTACTGTTACTTTACTACAAGTATTATTACTCCTTCTTACGATTACTCTTAATTTGCTACATGTACAATTACTCCTAGTCTCTATTACTTTACTGCATGTACTATTACTCCTACTTAACTATTATTCTTACTTTAATATGTGTACTATTACTCCTACTTACTATTACTGTTACTTTAATACATGTGCTATTACTCCTACTTACCATTACTCTTACTTTACTACAAGTACCATTACTCCTACTTACTAATAATTACTTTACTAGATGTACTATTACTGTGACTACTCATACTATTACTGTTAATTACTACACATACTATTACTGTTACTTTACTACACTTACTATTACAATACTACTTGTACTATTACTGTTAATTTACTAAATGTAATACTACTGTTTCTTTACTACTATTACTATTACATACACTATTACTGTTACTTTACTACATTTACTCGTATGTTACTACACATGATGTTACTTTACTATACTTACTATTACTCATAAGTTATTACACATAAAATTACTCTTACTTTACTAACTGTACTATCACTGTTACTTTACTAGTTATTATTACTCTTAGTTTACTACACTTACTATTATTTACTACATGTACAATTACTGTTACTTTACTAAATGTACTACTACTGTTACTTTATTACACTTACTATTATATTGCTACATGTACTATTACTGTTACTTTACTACATTTACTGATATGTTACTACTAGGGATGATGTTCGAAAAGCGGTTCTCCGGATGCTTCGATAAGAAAAGAACTGATTCCATGGATTCAAATCCGTTTTTGAGAAACGGTTCCCCGCCATCAAAGCCACTATACCGTATTTTCGCGACCATAGGGGGCACCGTATTAAAATGCGCCGTGTCAGTTACGGGTGCTATTTCTGTATTTAACGCATAAATAAGGCGCATCGTAATTTGGGGCGCAGGCATGGTTAAATATACGCTAGCTTAAAACATCCGCTAGCATGCATGGACGTTGTTTTAAAAAGGCAGCAGGAGCCAAGCTGAGTTGGGTTGTACTTTATTGAAGTACAAACCCCGTTTCCATATGAGTTGGGAAATTGTGTTAGATGTAAATATAAACGGAATACAATGATTTGCAAATCCTTTTCAACCCATATTCAATTCAATGCACTACAAAGACAAGATATTTGATGTTCAAACTCATAAACTTTTTTTTTTTTGCAAATAATTAACTTAGAATTTCATGGCTGCAATACGTGCCAAAATAGTTGGGAAAAGGCATGTTCACCACTGTGTTACATCACCTTTTCTTTTAACAACACTCAATAAACGTTTGGGAACTGAGGAAACTAATTGTTGAAGCTTTGAAAGTGGAATTCTTTCCCATTCTTGTTTTATGTAGAGTTTCAGTCGTTCAACAGTCCGGGGTCTCTTCTGTCGTATTTTACGCTTCATAATGCGCTACACATTTTCGATAGGAGACAGGTCTGGACTGCAGGCGGGCCAGGAAAGTACCCGCACTCTTTTACTACGAAGTAACGTTGTTCTAACATGTGGCTTGGCATTGTTTTGCTGAAATAGGCAGGGGCGTCCATAATAACGTTGCTTGGATGACAACATATGTTGCTCCAAAACCCGTATGGACCATTCAGCATTAATGGTGCCTTCACATATGTGCCCATTCCTTGGGCAAGAATGCACCCCCATGCCATCACAGATATTCGCTTATGAACTTTGCGCCTGTAACAATCCGGATGGTTATTTTCCTCTTTGTTCCGGAGGACACCATGTCCACAGTTTCACAATATAATTTGAAATGTGGACTCGTCAGACCACAGAACACCTTTCCACTTTGCATCAGTCCATCTTAAATGATCTCGGGCCCAGCGAAGCCGGTGGCGTTCCTGTGTGTTGTTGATAAATGGCTTTTGCTTTGCATAGTAGAGTTTTAACTTGCACTTACAGATGTAGCGACCAACTGTAGTTACTGACAGTGTTTTTTTATAAGTGAGCCCATGTGGTGATATCCTTTACACACTGATGTCGGTTTTTGATGCAGTACCGCCTGAGGGATCAGAGGTCCGTAATATCATCGCTTACGTGCAGTGATTTCTCCAGATTCTCTGAACCTTTTCAAGATTTTATGGACCGTAGATGGTAAAATCCCTAAATTCCTTGCAATAGCTTGTTGAGAAATGTTGTTCTAAAACGGTTTGACATGGAAGCTGCTTTTATACCCAATCATGGCACCCACCTGTTCCCAATTAGCCTGCACACCTGTGGGATGTTCCAAATAAGTGTTTGATGAACATTTCTCAACTTGATCAGTATTTATTGTCACCTTTCCCGACCCCTTTGTCACGTGTTGCTGGCATCAAATTCTAAAGTTAATAATTATTTGCAAAAAAAAAAATGTTTATCAGTTTTAACATCAAATATGTTGTCTTTGTAGCATATTCAACTGAATACGAGTGGAAAATGATTTGCAAATCATTGTATTCCGTTTATATTTACATCTAACACAATTTCCCAACTGATATGGAAACGGGGTTTGTATTTATAATGTACTCCCATTATTTTTTTGATCAATCCTCATCCATAAATCCATCCAAGTCCTCATCGTCTATGTTCGAACTGAACAGCTGGGCAAGTTCTCCATCAAACATGGCAGATTCCCTCTCCTTATTTTAAAACAGTAAAAGCCCCGTTGTTCGTATCGATTCGCTGCCGTGCTTGTCCCCTTCTTCTTCACAGTGTGCTTCACCGGGATGTCGAAAGTGAGCGGCACCTCGTCCATGTTGGTGATGTGTTTGTCGGCAATTCTTTTTATTTACAAAGCACATAGCAGCACCATGTGCTCACTGGGGGTGTGCCATTAGCGTCCTCTCTCACCTGAAACCTTCCCCCTTTAACCGCCGCATGCTGTCCTCAGTCACGTCCGCTTTTCCTCCATATAAACAGCGTGCCGGTCCATATAAACATCTACGGCTTTTGGAACTTAGTGCACACACAACAGCCTATCTGGATTCGATAAGAGGATTCGATTATGGCATCAACTTCGATCATTTCTTAACGAACATCATCCCTACAGTAGTTACTACCATTCTGTTACTTTACTGGACTTACTATTACTCTTTCTTTACTGCACTTACTATTATTCACTACATGTACAATTACTGTTACTTTACTAAATGTACTATCACTGTTACTTTACTTCATTTACTGTTATGTTACTACACGTACTGTTACTTAACTACACATACTATAACTGTAACTTTACTACATTTACTTTACCGTTACACTTACTATTATTTTTACTTTATTGCACTTACTATTCCTGTTACTTTACTAGACTTACTCTTATTTACTACACGTTAAATTAATGTTACTTCACTACACTTACTATTATTGTTACTTTGCTACACTTAATATCACTGTTACTTTACTATACTTACATGTACTTTACTATGTGTACTATTACATTACTACATATACTATTACTGTTACTTTGCTAAATGTACTATTACTGTTACTTTACTACTATTACTGTTACTTTACTACACTTACTGTTACTGTTATTTTACTACACATACTATTATTATGTTACTACACTTATTATTATTGTTGTTGTATTACTACACTTACTATTACTGTTACTTTGCTACACGTATTATTACTGTTACTTTACTACACTTACTATTATTGTTATTTTACTACACTTACCATTACTGTTACTTTACTACACGTTAAATTAATGTTATTTACTACACTTACTATTATTGTTACTTTACTACACTTAATATCACTATTACTTTACTACACTTACTATTGCTTATAGTTTAATATGTGTACTATTACTATTACATAACTACATATACTATTACTGTTACTTTACTACGCTTACTGTGACTGTTATTTTACTATGCCTACTATTATTGTTATTTTACTACTCTTACTATTATTGTTTTCTTACTACATTTACTATTACTGTTACTTTGCTACACTTATTATTACTGTTACTACACTACACTTACTATTATTTTTACTTTACTACACTTACTATTATTGTTACTTTACTACACCTACTATTACTGCTACTTTACTAGACTTACTCTTATTTACTACACGTACAATTAATGTTACTTTACTACACTTAATATCACTGTTACTTTATTACACTTACGATTACTTATACTTTACTATGTGTACTAATAATATAAATTACTACATATACTATTACTGTTACTTTGCTAAATGTACTATTACTGTAACTTTACTACACTTACTATTACTGTTACTTTACTTCACTTACTGTTACTGTTACTTTACTACACTTACTGTTACTGTTATTTTACTACACTTACTCTTACTGTTACCTTACGACACTTACTATTATTGTTATTTTACTACATTTACTTTCACTGTTACTTTACTACACTTACGATTATTGCTATTTTACTACACTTACTATTACAGTTACTTTACTACACTTGTTATTACTGTTACTTTACTACATTTACCATTATTGTTACTTTACTACTACTTACAATTACTGTGACTTTATTGCACTTCCTGTGATTTACGACACATACAAATACTGTTACTTTACTACACTTACGATTATTACTTTACTACAATTACTATTACTTATACTTTACTACGTGTACTATTACTATTACATTACTGCATATACTATTATCCAATCCAATCCAATCCACTTTATTTATGTAGCACATTTAAACAACAATAACGTTTCCAAAGTGCTGCACAGCCATGTTAAAAACAATATTATGCTCCACCAATGACTGAATAAAACAAAAAATGAATAAAAATAAAACCAATAAAAACAATATAAAAACAAATATGATTAAAAACTATTTTAAAGGGTAAAATCAATTAAAACAGTAAAATAAAAATAAAAGTGTATAAAAAACACAGAGGACAACAGAGGACCACACAACTCACGTAGTGTTAAAAGCCAAAGAATAAAAGTGGGTCTTAAGACGAGACTTAAAACACTCCACTGTGGAAGCAGTTTGAACATGGAGCGGCAGAGTGTTCCAGAACTTAGGGCCGACCACAGAGAAGGCCCTGTCTCCCCTGGTCTTAAGTCTGGTCTTGGGCACCACGAGCTGGAGCTGGCTTTCGGACCTCAGAGCGCGCGCAGGGATGTAAATTTGGATGAGGTCCGAGATATATTCAGGTGCCAGTCCATGTAAAGATTTAAAAACAAACAGCAATGTTTTAAAATCAATTCTAAAATGAACAGGGAGCCAGTGCAAACTCTGAAGAATTGGGGTTATATGCTGGCGTTTCCTGGCCCCTGTTAAAAGTCGTGCTGCCGCGTTCTGGAGTAACTGCAACTGGGAGAGAGCTTTTTGGCTAATGCCAGCATAAAGTGCATTGCAGTAGTCCAGGCGACTTGAAATAAAAGCATGCACGACTTGTTCAAAAAGGTTAAAAGATAAAAACGGTTTAACCTTTACTAAAAGACGAAGGTGATAAAAACACGATTTTAAAACGCCATTGACTTGTTTGTCTAGTTTAAAATCGCTGTCTATAGTGACGCCAAGGCTGTTACCGTATTTTTAAGTCGCTCCGGAGTATAAGTCGCACCAGTCGAAAATGCTTAATAAAGAAGGAAAAAAACATATATAAGTCGCACTGGAGTATATTTCACTATGTCCAGCTTGTAATTTGCAGTACAATGATTTCCTTTTCGGTGCCATTTTTGTTCAGCCCTTCTCAGTTTTTATAAGTTACCGCCAACGATGAAATAGCTACGGCAGTAGCATATAGCAGTTAGCATTCCATGACCCACAATGCACTTCTGCCATGACGCTCCCCCGCCAAATTCTTATTGGTTGTCGTGTGTGTGACGTTTGCTGACATTTTCTTGGTCTCTTCCGCGAATGAGAGAAATAATATTATTTGATATTTTACGGTAATGTGTTAATAATTTCACACATAAGTCGCTCCAGAGTATATGTCGCACCCCCGGCCAAACTATGACAAAAACTGCGACTTATAGTCCGAAAAATACGGTATGTTACTAAGTGCACTGTGTTGTGTTACTATTATGTTACTATGTGTACTCTGTTACTGTTACTATGTGTACTGTTTTACTATTGCTATTGTTATTTTGATGTTTCCCTCTTATTCACATGTTTTGATGTTTGATGTTTCCCCCTTACACACATGTAAGAGGGATGTGTACTATGGCTATGAGTTGTTGTTTTTTTTCCCTTGGCCTCAGTCTGCACCCCCTCTCCAGGACCAAGGCTAAGACCGATTTTTTTATTTTATTTTAATCTTCTATTCCCCCCCCCCCCCCCCCCCCCCTTGTTTACCTGTATCTCATCTTTTTCTGTAAGGGGCGCTGGAAGCCGGCAGACCCGTCAGCGATCCTGTTCTGTCTCCCTTTAATGTTTGTCTGAACTTGAATGGGATTGTGCTGAAAATTGTAATTTTCCTGAAGGAACTCTCCTGATGGAATAAATAAAGTACTATCTAATCTATCTAATCTAATCTAATCTAATCTAATTATGTTGCTAAGTGTACTGTGTTACTGTTACTATTATGTTAGTAAAAAAGGTGGTGTGTGTGTATTTGCCTCTTAGACCCGTCCGTGTCTGCGGTGACGTCATCGACGCCACTGGCGGCGGCGAGGTCGGCTTCAGACGTGGTTCCTCCCAAACCGAAGAAGCCCCGAGGCTTGGAGCTGCCGTCCTCCCCCTCCCTCCCCCCCGGCCTCTCCCTGGACAAGGTGCAGACCTCAGCGAGCGCGACACGCAAATGTACCGCCCCCGGCCGCCGACATCCCTTCCTGATCATTTGTCTTTGTCTTCAGTTCAACGCCGCCGTCAACAGTCTGCTGGCGCCCGGCTCGGCCGCCAACACGCTGACGCCCGGCGTCATCACCTCGCACGCCCTGGTAAGCGCTCGATAGCGACGCGCCCGCCTGACTCCGCCGCACGCTGACTTTGTTTGTCCCCAGACGCCCGTCCTGTTGACCCCCAGCCCGCTTCCCTCCACCATCCACTTCTGGAGCACGCTCAGTCCCATCGCTCCCCGCTCGCCCGCCAAGCTCTCCTTCCAGGTGACTGCCAGGTTTTTTTCTCCCAAGTCCGCCATGTTCTAAATGACAACATGTCTCCTCCAGTTCCCCACGAACGGCAGCAACCAGATGCACATCCCGGCGCTGAGCGTGGACGGACTGTCCACCCCCGTGGTGCTGTCCCCCGGCCCCCAGAAACCCTGAACCTTCCTGGCCTCTTGTTTGCTCTCCTCGCCAGGGTCCCGAGATGGCGGCCTCACAGTCATGGCCAGCTTGGAGGACCTCAAGGACGACACTCCGCCTCCTGCTCATTAATATTCACGAGGAAGAAGGGAAGTCAGACGTTTATTTATTTCCACTTCCTGACTTTGCCGGCCATTTTGGAGGATGGTTTTCTTCTACTGTTAATGAGCGCCGTGTTTTCCTGGAAGGTGAGTGCACCTTTCAAACTTTTTGACTTCTTTGATTTTACATTCCTTGGAACTTAACGAGGACATTCCTTCCTCGCTTCATTCCGTTTCGAGGCGGTTCGCGTCTGTGGCGCCTTCTTCGTCCTTGAATAAATTACGTGTGCGTGCAGATGGGACACGCCTACTGGACCTCAGCGCAAAGAGGCGCAGAAAAAGGAAAACCCTGCTGTTGACAGTGTCCCTGAATGCATCGCGACCTAAACATGGCAGCGACACAGTCAGTGTGTTGATATTTTCATGCTCGGTGGTTTCCATGGCAACCTGACATTGACTGTTGTTCGTGTGTTTCTATGCTTGTGCACATGACACACACCTTCGTTGATTTTGAAGCGGGGCTAATTATCGACCCCCTTTACCCCTCCCTCGACAAATGATGATTGGCTGCCAAAGATGTTCCATTAGAGGGAAGTGCCACTCCGAAAATCTCGGCGAGCGACACAGTCGCCCCGTGAACGCAGCACCTAAGCCATCGTATTCGACTGTTTCTATTTTTCTAGCAGAGAGCCGCTGCTTTATTTTGTCTAAGTAAAAGAACGAGCGAAAGAGAGAAAAAAAAGCCTTAAAGACGCTCTTAAAAGTCGTCTTTCCCAGTGGGCGTGGCCTACACGAAGCCATTTGTCGTTGGAACGCTTTCCTCTCACCAGCAGAACAGGAAGAATGTTTTTATACGGAGGATAAAGTCCAGTCAGCCTCTCCAGGGACCGCTGCCACCCGAGAGACCACATTTCCTGTCAGACTGTCACAATAAGAGCTTTTTGTGTACAAAGTTGAGTATTGTGTATCAAGTTGTGTCAAGTCAGAGTCTCTTTGGCCCCGCCCTTCTTTACCTGCCATTGGCTGAGGAGTTTATTGATGTGAAGGGGCGGGGCCTGACTTTATTTTTCTTATTGGTATTTACTGGAAACATAAAGAAAACAATATTTTTTATTGATGTTTTTTTCCCTTCTGTTGTTTGTAAATGTTAGGGCCGTCTGAATTGTTTCCACACGCTAAAAAATGAACACATACAAAGGTCTTTTTTTTTTTTTTTTTTCTATTTCCAAAACAAAAAAACATACAGATCTGTTTTATCCTTTAGGGCTCCCCTCAAGTTTGGATCTCAGTCACACAAAAAAAAACACTTGAATATCCCCATCAACTTCAGATCGAGCTATCAATATAAAGTTAGTACATTTTTCAATGTTTTATGCCCTTACAAAATATGTAATATTCCCCCCCACAAATATTTGATGAGAAGTAATTGGAGCCTTAAATCGATAAATATTTCATAACATTGATTTGGATTCCTGACTATTTTTTGAGAAATGACAGTTTAGGGAAAAAAAATCCCACCAAAGTTCTTAGGGATCCAAAAGTATCCCACTCATAAAAAAGTTAAAATTAAGTCATACATTATTTATTCATTTTTACATTAAACCCTTAAATATCTACATCAACTTGAGATAAATCCCCCATTTTTTAAATGATTATTATTATTATTATAATTATTATTTCGTTTTGATTTATTTTCGTCATGAAACACACAAATACATTTTTTTTTTTATATTTTCCTACTCAAAAATGACAGAGTGGAATATTTGACAGGAAGTAATTGGAACCTTTAATAGGTCAATAATTCATAACAATATTAATTTTATTTTAAGCAATGAGTTTAAAAAACTAATCGAATAATATCCGCTCATAAAAGTCCTACTTTTATTTAAACCCAACCCTTAAATCTCTAGATTAACTTCAGATTTACCTGTCAGTTTTTTTGTTTTTTGTTTTTTTTAATGTGTTTTGGGTTTATTCCTTTTTTGTCATAGGAAACAGTTTTTTGTGGCAAATACAAAATGTGCAACATTTTTCAAAAAAAGTTTTTCTAAATGGAATATTTGAAATAATTGGAGCCTTAAATTGATAAATATTTCATAACAACTATGATTTTGATTCCTTATTTATTTATTTTATTTTAGATATGACAGATTAGGGAAAACAATTCCACTAATATTCTCAGGGACCCAAAAAGGTCCCACTGATAAAAATAAGTTATGTTTTTTGTTTTGTTTTAATATTTTATGTCATAGAACACTTAGTTTTTGTATGGCAACCACACAAAATATTTAATATTTCCTCCCCCCAAAATTTCAAAGTGGAATATTTGACGTGAAGTGATTGGAGACTTTAATAGATCAATAATTCATATCAACATTTGATTTTGATGTGATATTATTAGTAAATCCAGTAACATTCTCCAGGATCCAAAAGGGTCCCACTCATAAAAGTCATAAAAAAAAGTTTTACTTTCAACCCTTAAATCTCTAATTAAACATCAGATATATTCGTTGACTAAAATGTATTTTTTTATGTTTTCACGTTTTTTTGGTTCGTTTTTTTCCCTTTTTTGGCATAGAAAACTTTTTCTTATTTTTTTTTTTCCAAAATGTGCAGTATTTTCCCCCAAAAATACTTCACTGTGGAATATTTCATTGGAAGTAATTGCAGCCTTACATATTTCAATAATTCATAACATTGATATTGTATAATTATTTTTATTTATTATTATTATTTTTTTTTAGAAATTACAGTTTAGAAAAAACAATCCCACTATAATTATCAGGGATCCAAAAGGGTCCCACCCATTAAAGTTATATATATATATATATATATATATATATATATATATATATATATATTATAGGTAAATTGAGAAAATCGGCTATATAGCCGTTGATATATATATATATATATATATATATATATATATATATATATATATATATATATATATATATATATATATATTATAGGTAAATTGAGAAAATCGGCTATATAGCCGTTGATTACATTTTTTTATTCTTATTTTTTTAATGTTTTAATGTTTTTTTTTCCTTGGTTTTTTTTTAAATTTTTTGTCGTGAAAACTGAGCTGTTTTTTTTGTCCACAACGTGCAATATTTCCCCCAAAAAATATTTCAAAGTGGAATATTTGATTTGAAGTAAATGTAGCCATAAACATGTCAATAATTCATAATAGAGTCAACATTGCAACCAATTCTTGTTACATTTCACCTTATTTTGTTCCACTTTTTGATGTTTTTTTTTTTTTTGTAATATTTTTAAAATTGTACTACGTGTTGTACAAAAATGGTCCCCGGGCCGCACTTTGGACTCCCCTGATCGACAGCCTCCTTTTTCTATCGACACACGCCACTCGGGTAAGGAGTCATAAAAATGTCAATTGGAGCTGATGTCACTCTTCATCAAGTCAACATTCTTATGTTCACAGGTCCAAGCGTCGCCATGACAACCGTGTGAAGGTCACAGCGGTCGCCACGGCAACCAAATGCCACAAGGAATAACGCTGACATGGCTGTGATTGTTGGGGGGGCGTGGCCAATGCACGTGCGATTACATCACTGTGTAGCATGTCCATTAAAGACATCATACCTGGTGGTGACGTCATCACTCGTGTTGTTGTTTTTTAGGTGGACTAGTAATCATAATTGCCGGTTATGACGTCATCCCTCAGCAGTAAATGATCTCAGTGAAAGTCTCTTGGTACCTATGACTCAATATCATGCCGGTAAAAAAATGATGGGACACTCGCCCCAGCAGGAGAATCTGGAGCATGACGTCATGCAGCCGAGCTCTCATTGGTCCGCTGCTCGGTGGCACGTGACGCTCCGGGGACCTGACGGAGGACTATGGGGGAGCGCGGGTGCCCGGGTTAAGAACGGCGGGAGTCGGAGCGCATTCATCCGGACACCTGAACCGAGCCTCTGCCGGTGGACTCTGTTGCGGGTCTCTGATCGGTGCGGGCGCGAGCGCGGACGCAAGGTGAGGCGCGCGCAACACAATAACTCTTTGAAGTGTGTTGGTTTCTGCCGACGGCGCGGGGAAAAAAAAACAACCTCAAACATGTCGTGACATCTACCGCTGGCGTTCATGAATATTCATGAGGACGACTTCATTATTTATTGACGACATTAAGTTAGCTTTAGTGCTCGTGCTGCGTTCGCGGACAGTCCGGGTTAATTGTCGTCATGTTTCAAGGCGATTGTTTTCCTCTCTTTGAGAAAAAGTTGTTTACGTAATAACTCTGCGGCACTGTAGGTTTGGATGTTTCCATGGTAACCAACGTCCGAAAGTATAAAGTCACGTTAACTCGGTTAGTGCATGGTGTTGCCTCCACTCCTCCAAATGATGACGTCACCTCTGTTTACAGTGCATCATGGGACGAGTCCTCTTTGTGCTCGGTGCCTTCCTGCTGACGTCATCGCTGCCGCCAGGTCCGACATGACGTCACCAAGTGCAGGTGCGGGTCTGGAATGCCGGCGTGTTCATGAGAGCGTGTGTGTGCGTGTGCGTGCGTGTGGCAGCAGGGGGCGCCGTGGAGTGTCCCGTGCAGTGCGTGTGCGAGACGCGACCGTGGTACACGCCTCAGTCCGTCTTTCAGCAGGCCGTGACCGTGGACTGTAACGAACTCCACTTCAACGACATTCCTGGGAACATCTCCTCCGACACGCAGGTAGGCGCACGCGCGCGCGTGCACGCACACCCGCGGCTTGACGTGAATGTGTACGTGCGTGTCAGGTGTTGCTTCTGCAGAGCAACAACATCTCGTCCGTCTCAAGGGAACTTGAACGCCTCACCAACCTGACAGAGCTGGACCTGTCCGAGAACCAGCTGACCCAGGTAGCGCGCGCGCACGCACGCACGCGGGTGGAGATCAGGAGGTGAAGGTGTATGTGTGTCAGGTGCGTGGCGTGGGGGCGTGGTCTCTGGTGACGCTGTACCTGGAGGAGAACCGCATCGAGGAGCTGGATGACGAGAGCCTGAAGAACTTGAGCAGACTGGAGGAACTCTACCTGAACCACAACCGAATCTCCTCCATCACGCCGGGCGCCTTTGTGGGCGTGGCCAATCTGCTGAGGTGCTCCTCCTCCCCGCGGCAGACGTGGTCTCTCTCCCGCCGTCTGACGCCTCCCGTCTTCTCCCCCCCCAAGGCTCCACCTCAACGCCAACCGGCTGGTGGCCGTGGACAGCCGCTGGTTCCAATCCCTGCCCTCCCTGGAGATCCTGATGCTCGGGGACAACCCCATCCTGGGTCTGGAGGACAACAACTTCCTGCCCTTGTCCCGCCTCCATAGTCTGGTTCTGGCTGGGATGGGACTCACCTCCGTGCCCGCCGCTGCCTTCGTGGGCCTGGACTACTTGGAGAGTCTGTCCCTGTGCGACAACCGCCTCAGGTGAGACTAAAACCTGGACCAGGAGTCCTCCCTGGTCCGACTATTGATTGTACACATGTCCTCTGCTAGGTCTGTCCCCCAAGACGCTCTAAACCTGCTCCCCAACCTCAAGTTCCTGGACCTCAACCGGAACCCGATGGAAAGATTACAGCGAGGAGACTTTAAGGACCTTCAGCATCTTGAGGAGCTCAGGTGACACATGGGCCCTTAAACAATCCAATGTTCTACTATCTCTACTGCACCTGAACGCACCACAAACACTTCAATGTCCTACTCATTTCACAGTCTGAGAAAAAACCATTGAGCTACTAAGTGGATAGCTAGCAAAACTTCATAATTTACTTCAATGTCCTACTTTGTTGGGTGCACTTGAATGCACCACAGACACTTCAATGTCCTACTCATTTCACAGACTGTGAAGTAACCATTGAGCTACTATGTGGTTAGCAAAGGTGGGTAGTAACACGCTACATATACTCTGTTACATTTACTTGAGTAACTTTTGGGATAAATTGTACTTCTACGAGTAGTTTTTATGCAACATACTTTTACTTTTACTTGAGTATATTTATAGAGAAGAAACACTACTTTTACTCCATTCCCTTTATCTACATTCAGCTCGCTACTCGCTACTTTTTTATCGATCTATTAATGTTTGTTTTGGTTAATGACAGAGCTTCAAAGTACAAACTACGCATGCCTGCGTTTCACCAATCACATGCAGTCACTGGGGACGTTGGACCAATCAAACAGAGCCAGGCGGTCACATGACCCGACTTAAACAAGTTAAAACACTTATTCGTGTGTTACCATTTAGTGGTCAATTGTACAATCTACTAATAAAAGTTTCAATCAATCAATCAAAAGTGTAAAGGAAAAGACACTTTTTATTTCAACCGTACTTCCCGTCAAAAGCCTAAAGACTGATCGCACAGTTCCTGTCTTCGCAATAAAAGTGCTGCTCCATCGCGCCTGCGCTAACAAAATAAGAGTCTCTGAAAGCCAGCGCAAACAAGCTAGCAAGCTACGGAGTTTGCCGCCAATGTATTTCTTGTAAAGTGTATAAAAACGAATATGGAAGCTGGACAAATAAGATGCCAAAAACCAACGACTTTCATGTGGTATTAGACGGAAAGGAGGAACTTTTTTTCTCCTCCATTTGAAAACGTGATCGTCTGATTCCAATCAATGCAAGTCATCAGAATCAGGTAATACACCAACTTATATTCTTGTCTTCATGAAAGATAGGAATCTATATGTTAAACATGCATGTATATTCATTAAAACACCTTCAACATGTGAACAAAAACGGCAAAATAAATAAATATAAATTATATACTGTATATATAAATATATATATATTTAATATGTATATATATATATACATATATATGTATATATATACACATATATATGTATATATATATATATATATATATATATATATATATGTGTGTGTGTATAAATTATTTGTGTGTACATGTATGATATGTATGTGTATATATGATATGTGTGTGTATGTATGTATATATGAGGTAGATCACCTCGACTTGGTCATTTACTAAGTAATTGAGAAATGTTGAAAAACTTATTGGGGTGTTACCATTTAGTGGTCAATTGTACGGAATATGTACTGTACTGCAATCTACTAATACATGTTTTAATCAATCAATCAAATCAATGAATGTCTACTGAGCCTATGGTGCTGTTATTGTGGCTCAATGTGCCATTTTTTTCATTTTATTTTAATGTACTATTATTTAGTATATAATATTGTTTTAGTTGCTTAAGAGATATTCCTGGCTCTGAATTTGTTCATTGCTATTTTTATGTTTTTGTGCATTATTTTTTGTCGTAATCAGGTTACTCATCAGTTACTCAGTACTTGAGTAGTTTTTTCACAACATACTTTTTACTTTTACTCAAGTAAATATTTGGGTGACTACTCCTTACTTTTACTTGAGTAATAAATCTCTAAAGTAACTGCACTCTTACTTGAGTACAATTTCTGGCTACTCTACCCACCTCTGGTGGTTAGCTAGCAAAACTTCATGATTTATTTTAATGTCCTACTTTGTTGGGTGCACCTGAATGCACCACAGACACTTCAATGTCCTACTCATTTCACACTCTGTGAAGTAACCATTGAGCTACTATGTGGTTAGCTAGCAAAACTTCATAATTTACTTCAATGTCCTACTTTGTTGGGAGCACCTGAATGCACCACGGACACTTCAATATCCTACTCATTTCACAGTCTGGCAAGTAACCATTGAGCTACTAAAATGCTAGCTAGCAATACTTCATAATGTACTTCAATGCCATACATTGTTGGGTGCACCTGAATGCACCACAGACACTTCAATGTCCTACTCATTTCACAGTCTGGGAAGTAACCATTGAGCTACTAAAATGCTAGCTAGCAATACTTCATAATGTACTTCAATGCCATACATTGTTGGGTGCACCTGAATGCACCACAGACACTTCAATGTCCTACTCATTTCACAGTCTGTGAGGTAACCATTGAGCTACTAAATTGCTAGCTAGCAATACTTCACAATGTACTTCAATGTCATACTTTTTTGTTGGGTGCACTTGAACGCACCACAGACACTTCAATGTCCTACTCATTTCACAGTCTGTGAGGTAACCATTGAGCTACTAAATTGCTAGCTAGCAATACTTCACAATGTACTTCAATGTCATACTTTTTTGTTGGGTGCACTTGAACGCACCACAGACACTTCAATGTCCTACTCATTTCACAGTCTGGGAAGTAACCATTGAGCTACTAAATTGCTAGCTAGCAATACTTCATAATGTACTTCAATGTCATACTTTGTTGTTGGGCGCACCTGAACGCACCACAGTCACTTCAATGTCCTACTCATTTCACAGTCTGTGAGGTAACCATTGAGCTACTAAATTTCTAGCTAGCAATACTTCACAATGTACTTCAATGTCATACTTTTTTGTTGGGTGCACTTGAACGCACCACAGACACTTCAATGTCCTACTCATTTCACAGTCTGTGAGGTAACCATTGAGCTACTAAATTGCTAGCTAGCAATACTTCACAATGTACTTCAATGTCATACTTTTTTGTTGGGTGCACTTGAACGCACCACAGACACTTCAATGTCCTACTCATTTCACAGTCTGTGAGGTAACCATTGAGCTACTAAATTGCTAGCTAGCAATACTTCACAATGTACTTCAATGTCATACTTTTTTGTTGGGTGCACTTGAACGCACCACAGACACTTCAATGTCCTACTCATTTCACAGTCTGGGAAGTAACCATTGAGCTACTAAATTGCTAGCTAGCAATACTTCATAATGTACTTCAATGTCATACTTTGTTGTTGGGCGCACCTGAACGCACCACAGTCACTTCAATGTCCTACTCATTTCACAGTCTGTGAAGTAACCATTGAGCTACTAAATTGCTAGCTAGCAATACTTCACAATGTACTTCAATGTCATACTTTGTTGTTGGGCGCACCTGAACGCACCACAGTCATTTCAATGTCCTACTCATTTCACAGTCTGTGAAGTAACCATTGAGCTACCAAATTGCTAGCTAGCAAAACTTCATAATGTACTTCATTGTCATACTTTGTTGTTGGGTGCACCTGAACGCACCACAGACACTTCAATGTCCTACTAATATTACAGACTGTGAAGTAACCATTGAGCTACTAAGTTGCTAGCTAACAATACTTCATAATTTACTTCAATGTCCTACTTTCTTGAGTGCACCTGAATGCACCATATACACTTCAATGTCCTACTCATATTACAGACTTTGAAGTAACCATTGAGCTACTAAATTGCTAGCTAGCAACACTTCATAATTTACTTCAATGTCCTACTTTCTTGAGTGCACCTGAATGCACCACAGACACTTCAATGTCCTACTCATTTCACAGTCTGTCAAGTAACCATTGAGCTACTAAGTTGCTAGCTAAGTAACCATTGAGCTACTAAGTTGCTAGCTAGCAATACTTCATATTGCATTTCAATTTTCTAATGTGTTGAGTGCACCTGAACGCACCACATAACTTTTTCACTGTCCTACTTATTTCACAGACTGTGAAGCAACCATTAAGCTACCAATGTTTCATAATATATTTCAATGTCCTACTGTCTTCATTGCACTTGAAGACACCACAGATGCTTCAATTTCCTACTAATTTCACAGACTGTGAAGGAAACTTTTAGCTACCAAGTTGCTAGCATAGAGATTCATTTGTGTCTTGATTACAAAAGTTTTTTTGACACTGAAATTATTACAAGGAACTGAATTACTTTTTACATCAAATTATGCTGACAATTTAATTTGAGTGTTTAAAAATTCAGTGTAAAAAAAAGTTAAATGTGAAAAAATTAATTGTATGATAAAAATTAATTGCATAAAAATTCAGTGTTTTAAAGTTGAGTGTATAAAAATTCCACTGGAAAAACTTCAGGATTTTAAAATTCAGTGTTTAAAAATTCAGTGTGAAAAACGTCAGTGTGTAAAAAGTCAGTGTAAAACAATTCAGTGATTAAAAAAATCAGTGTTTAAAAATTCAGTGTTAAACAATTTTGGGTATAACAATTCAGTGTAAAAAAAATCAATGCTGAAAAATTCAGTGACGGAAAATTTGCTGCTTAAAAAAGCAAGCCTGACTTCCGGCAAAATAAGACTAATTGTATAAATATTCAGTGTGAGAAAAGTCAGCATTTTAAAATTGAGTGTATAAAAATTGAATTGGAAAAACTTCAATATTTTAAAATTCAGTGTTTGAAAATTCAGTGTGAAAAAAGTCAGTGTGTAAAAATTCAGTGTAAAACAATTCAGTGATTAAAAAATCCGTGTTTGAAATTTCTGTGTAAAACAAATTCAGTGTATAAAAATTTCAGTGTAAAATAATCCATTGTGAAAAAAAATCAATGCTGAAAAATTCAGTGATGAAAAATTCGCTGCTTAAAAATGCAAGACAGATTTCCGGCAAAATAAGACTAATTGTATAAATATTCAGTGTGAAAAAATTGAGTGTATAAAAATTCAGTGGAAAACAATTCAGGGTATAAGAGTTCAGTGATTAGAAATTCAGTGATTAAAAATTCAGTGTAAAAAAAATTCAGTGTAATAAAAAATTCAGTGTACAAAAATTCACTGATTAAAAAAATCAGTGTTTAAAAATTCAGTGTAATAAATATTCAGTGTACAAAAATTCAGTGGAAAACAATTCAAGGGATAAAAATTCAGTGTAAAAAAAATCAGTGTGAAAAAAGTCAGTCTGTAAAAATTCAGTGTAAAACAATTCAGTGATTGAAACTTCAGTATAAAAAAAATTCAGTGTAATAAAAAATTCAGTGATTAAAAAAAAACAATGTTTAAAAATTCAGTGTAATAAATATTCAGTGTACAAAAATTCAGTGGAAAACAATTCAAGGTATAAAAATTCAGTGTAAAAAAAACTCAGTGTGTAAAAATTCAGGGTAAAACAATTCAGTGATTAAAAAATCAGTGTTTAAAAATTCAGTGTATAAAAAATTTCAGTGTTAAACAATTCAGGGTATAAAAATTCAGTGTAAAGAAAATTCAGTTTGAAAAAAAATCAATGCTGAAAAATTCAGTGACGAAAAATTTGCTGCTAAAAAAGCAACACTGACTTGCGGCAAAATAAGACTAATTGTATAAATATTCAGTATGAAAAAATTCAGTGTATAAAAAATCAGTGGAAAACAATGCAGGGTATAAAAATTCAGTGTACAAAAATTCAGTGGAAAACAATTCAAGGTACAAAAATTCAGTGTAAAAAAAATCACTGTGTAAAAATTCAGTGTAAAACAATTCAGTGATTTAAAAATTCAGTGTATAAAAAATTTCAGTGTTAAACAATTCAGGGTATACAAATTCAGTGTAAAAAAATTCAGTGTACAAAAATTCAGTGGAAAACAATTCAAGGTACAAAAATTCAGTGTAAAAAAAATCACTGTGTAAAAATTCAGTGTAAAACAATTCAGTGATTTAAAAATTCAGTGTATAAAAAATTTCAGTGTTAAACAATTCAGGGTAGAAAAATTCAGTGTAAAAAAATTCAGTGTGAGAAAAAATCAATGCTGAAAAACTCAGTGACGAAAAATCTGCTGCTTAAAAAGGCAAGACTGACTTCCGGCAAAATAAGACTAATTGTATAAATATTCAGTGTGAAAAAGCAGTGTATAAAAAATTAATTTTTAAACAATTCAGGGTATAAAAATTCAGTGTAAAAAAAAATGCTGAAAAATTCAGTGACGAAAAATTCGCTGCTTAAAAAAGCAAGACTGACTTCCGGCAAATAAGACTAATTGTACAAATATTCAGTGTGAAAAAATTCAGTATTTCAAAAATTCAGTGTAAAAAAATTCAGTGACTAACAAAATCAGTGTTTAAAAATTCAGTGTAAAAAAAATTCAGTGTAATAAAAAATTCAGTGTACAAAAATTCAATGTAAAAAAATTCAGGGACTAACAAAATCAGTGTTTAAAAATTCAGTGTAAAAAAAAATCAGTGTAATAAAAAATTCAGTGTACAAAAATTCAATGTAAAAAAATCCAGTGACTAACAAAATCAGTGTTTAAAAATTCAGTGTAAAAAAAATCAGTGTTATAAAAAATTCAGTGTACAAAAATTCAAAGTAAAAAAATCCAGTGACTAACAAAATCAGTGTTTAAAAATTCAGTGTAAAAAAATTCAGTGTAATAAAAATTCAGTGTACAAAAATTCAGTTTAAAACAATTCAGGGTATAAAAAAATCAGTGTAAAGAAAATTCAGTGCAAAAAAAAAATCTGTGCTGAAAAATTCAGTGACGAAAAATTTGCTGCTTAAAAAAGCAAGACAGGCTTCCAGCAAAATAAGACTGAAGCAATCGATCATGTCTCAGAAGCAGCCAATGAGGTGACAAGTTTGAGGTCACGTGACACGCCTCTGGTCAGTTACCTGGTCTCCCTGGGCATTAATACAACATCATGAACATTCCAATGGTTGGAATCTGCACTTTTGAGTCACTGTGACATACAAAGCTCTGCTTCACTTTTTTAAACACTGAAGACTTATTTCTTATACACCAATTTTTTTATACACTGAATTTTTAACCACTTAATATTTTACATTGAACTTTTAAACACTGAATTTTTGTACACAAATTATTTTTTGCACCAAATTTGTTCACATTGAATTCTTAACCACTGAATTTTTATACACTATTTTTTTCACACAGAATTTTAACAAGTGAATTTTTTTTACATATAATTTTTAACCACTGAATTTTTTTCACACTGAAATTTTAAACACTGAACACTTTTATACACAATTTTTTTTACACTGAATATTTTGACAATTAATTTTTATACACTAAATTTTTAAACAGACTTTTTGAACACTAAATTTTTATATACTGATTTTTATTTAATTTAACTTTAAAGTTAACTTTAACTTTAACTTTAATATACACTGAATTTTTAACTATTGAATTTTTATACACTGATTTTTTTTACACTGAATTGTTAACCACTTAATTTTTATCACTGAACTTTAAAACAGTTTTATACACAATCTTTTTTACAAAACGTTTTTTTTTTTTTTTACAAAACTTTTTTTTCCACTGATTGTTTTCCACTGGATTTTTTTACACTGAATTGTATACATTACATTTTTTTACAGACTTTTTAAACACTACATTTTTATACACTGATTGTTTTACATTCAATTTTTAACTTCTGAATTTTTTACACTGAACTTTACACTGAACATTTATTTACACACCAAATTTTTATACACAACATTTGTTTACACTTAATTTTCATACACTGAATTTTAAAACACAAACTTTTTAAACACATTTTTATACCCTGATTTTTTTTACACTGAATTTTTAACCACTGAATTTTTTATACCCTAATTTTTTTTTTCCACTAAATTTTTACACAGATTTTTTTTTTACACTGTACTTAATTTTAAAATACAGGCTTTTTATACACTGAATTTTTGACAACTGATTTCTCTACACTGAACTTTTAAACACAAAATCTTTATACACAGCATTTTCAGCATTTTTTTTCACACTAAATTTTAAAACACTGACTTTTTAAACACCACATTTTATACACTGATTTTTTTTACACTGAATTTGTAACCACTGAATTTTTTCACACTGAACATTTATTTACACATTGAATTTTTATACACAAATTTTTCTACACTTAATTTTTTTTACACTGAATTTTAAAACACTGACTTTTTAAACAGCACATTTTTATACACTGATTTTTAACCTTTTTTTTTTTATCACTGAATATTTATTTACACATTGAATTTTATACAAACATTTTTTTACACTGATTTTTTAACCACTGATTTTTTTAAAACTGAACTTTTTGACACACAATCTTTGCACACATTTTTTTTGCACTGAATTTTTCGCATTGAATTTTTAACCACTTAATTTTTTTTCACTGAAATTTAAAAACTGTATTTTTATACACATTTTTTTACACTGAATATTTTTACACTGAATTTTAAAACACTGACTTTTTAAACACCACATTTTTTATACGCAGATTTTTTTTACACTGAACATTTATTTACACATTGAATTTTCATGCACACATTTTTTTTACACTTAATTTTCACACACTGACTTTTAAAACACTTTTTAAACACCACATTTTTATACCACTTAATTTTTATCACTGAACTTTAAAACACTAAAATTTTATAGAAACATTTTTTTACACACATTTTTTTTACCCAACTGAACTTTTAAACACACAATCTTTAAACACATTTTTGTACACTGAATTTTTTTCAATTGAATTTTTTTATACACAATTTTTTTTTACATGCAATTTTTAACCACAGAATTTTTTTACACAATTTTATTACACTGAATATTTTGACACTGACTTTTTATACACTGAATTTTAAAACACAACCTTTTTAAACTTTTTAAAAAAAAGTTCAGTTAAAAAAATTCAAATGCAAAAAAAAAATCCTCCTCTGCTTATCCGAGATCGGGTCACGGGGGCCGCAGCCTAAGCAGACCAAAAAAAATTCTGTGACATAAATTCAGTGTGTGTGTGTGTGTGTGTGTGTGTGTGTGTGTGTGTGTGTCAGTGTGAACAACATGGACGCTCTTGTGCTGGTGGAAGCTGAGACTTTCCGGAACCTTCCTGGCCTTGTCAAGGTGGACCTGAGCAACAACGCCATCTTGTCTCACCTGCACGCTCGCGCCTTCAGGTGAGTCGGTGGCGACCATGTGACACATCAAAACTGACACTGACACTCTTCCCTCCCCCTCAGGGGCGTGTCTTCCCTGCGCACGCTCCTCCTCCACAACAGCAGGCTCCGCCTTCTGTCAGGTGACCTGCTGGAGGCCCTCCCCTCCCTGGAGGAGCTGTCCTTGTACTCGGACCCGCTGCGGTGCGACTGCCTCTCCGGGTGGGCTCGTCACCTTGGTAACGAGTCGCACGTCAGACTGCTGGAGTCCTCCTCCACGCGCTGCTCGTCCCCGCCTGGCCTGATTGGACGAGAGCTGCGCGAGGTGGCGGCGAACGTAGGGGGCGGGGCTGACGCCTGCCTGCCGCTCATCGACGTCGACTCGTTCGTGTCGGAGCTGAACGCCAACGTGGGGGAGACCGTGACGCTGAAATGTAGCGCTGACGCTGACCCCTCCCCTCAGTTTTATTGGGTGACGCCCACTGGAGACAAGGTGGGCGGGGCCAGGCAGGTGTCACGCAAACGTGGACACAAACGAAGTAACGCTTTTCTCCCTCGCCCAGGTGAGGCCGGAAGCCGCGCCAATCACATCCAAGGAGGGGCGGGCCCTGACCCCAGACAGGAAGTACCAGGTGACACATCTGGGCACGCTGGTGATGCAACACGTGGCGCCGTCAGACGCAGGCGCGTACACCTGTGTGGCGTGGAACGTGGCGGGGGCGGACACAAAGAGCGCGACCGTGTCGGTGGACGCTCCCGGCTCGCCGCGGCTCCACTGGAGGGGGCGAGGCGAGGAAGGGGGCTCCCGCGCCCTGCTGGTCACGGCGAAGGTACAGTTTAGCGCATACTTGCCAACCTTGAGACCTCCGATTTCAGGAGGTGAAGGGTGGAGGGGGCGAGGTCGGGGGTGGGGGGGAGACGTGGTTGGGGGCGTGATTGGGGCGGGCGGCGTGGTTAAGAGGCGAGTGTAACTCACCAACTCGAATATTTCATATATATTTCAAATATATATATATAGATATATCCATCCATCCATTTTCTAACGCTTATTCCCTTTTGGGGTCGCGGGGGGCGCTGGCGCCTATCTCAGCTACAATCGGGCGGAAGGCGGGGTACACCCTGGACAAGTCGCCACCTCATCGCAGGGCTATATAGATATATATATATATATATATATAAATATGTATGTGTGGGAAAAATCACAAGACTACTTCATCTCTGCAGAACTGTTTCATCAAGGAACCCCTCATGAAACAGTTCTGTAGAGATGAAGTAGTGTTGTGATTATTCCCACACATACATATTGCGCTCTACCACGGTATCGAACACTATTCTCTGGATAATCCAATTAAGATAAATATATTTATATATATATATATATATATATATATATATGTATGAAATACTTGACTTTCAGTGCATTCTAGCTATATATTTATTTTATTATATATATATATAAATAAAATAAATAGTTGAATTTTAGACGCACCTATCAAATACACAGTTAAAAAACAGTTCTAGTAACTGTACTGTTCTTGCTGGTTACTAAAAAAACAACAACAACACTTACCTTTCACTATTTGAGTAACCTTTGTTCTGCCATTTGTGAACTGGCGAGAGTCACTTGCCGTCAGCTGCGCAACACCACGTAAATCATTGGCCTATCAAAAAGCAACCCCATAACGCTATAGCCAACATTCACCAGGAGATGGCGACAGACAACATGGAATCACTCTATTACAGACGGCGTCGCCATGGCTGTAACTTCCTCGTTCTTCTGTTTCGTCTCCTTGCGTGTGCAGTTTTCTATTAAAATCCGCAGATGCTGTAACGTGATTGGGCAGGCAAGCTGTTAATGTGGGCGTGAAATCAGGCCGACTCCCCACTCAGGTCTGCATGGAGCTGGAGGGGGCGTGGCCTCCAGCTCCACTGAATTTCGGTAGATTTTCAGGAGAAAATTTCTTCCGGGAGGTTTTCGGGAGAGGCGTTGATTTTCGGGAGTCTCCCAGAAAATCCGGGAGGGTTGGCAAGTATGAGTTTAGCGTGTGCTGGCGTGTGTTAGCCGTTTAGCTCATGCGCTGACGTCCCGTGCAGGTGGTGAGCGCGCGCTCGATGGTGCTGGCGTGGGCGTTCCATCCTCGGGGAGGCGGAGCCTCCAACCCGCAGGACACGCCTCTTCCTCTGCCACGCTGGAGCAGCGCCGCCGTGCACATCAACAACGCTCACATCAGCTACACCGCCAAGGTGACTTCCTTTAGCATTAGCATTAGCATTCCGCAGGACAAAAAGTCAAACATTTTTTTTTTCCGGAAGGTTCCCGTCGACGTGCAGGAGTACAACCTGACTCACCTACTTCCTGCCAGCGACTACCACGTCTGCCTCACCATCGTCGCCGCCCCCTCCTCCCTTGGCCACACCTCCTGCCTCAACGTCACCACCAAGGGGGCGGGCTTCACTGTGGCGCCGGCGCCGATGCCGTCCCGACGCAGCGGCGTGGCGCTGGCAGCCGCCACCGGCGCCATATTCGCCGTGTCCATCATGGCGCTGCTGGTCTTCTACATGGGGCGCCGCCGCCGCGCCTCGTTCGCCCCCTCGCTGAAGAAGTACATGCAGCACGCCGCCGCCGCCGCCATCCCGCTGCACGAGTACCCGCCCCTCATCACGCTTTGGGAGGGCGACAAAGACAAAGAGGGCGGGGCGCCGGCAGGAAGCCACATCGACACCACCAAGACGTACACGTGGTGAAAACTTTCTCACGTTGTTGTTAGCATTATCCCAGACCTGGGAGGGGGCGGGGCTATTGCATGTTTGCACTCCTTTTTTGGACTTTTGTAGGTCAAACACCGTCGAGCACCGACTTGTACACGTGATGGCGAGGATGATGAAGAAGAAGAGCGTGGAAGTCAACAAAGCTACAAAGGTCGGCATCACGGGATGAAGCAGCGCCTCTTGTGGCCACCCGGGGCAACAGCAGGCGTCTTTTTGTACAAAGTTTATATATTTGTATTTAAGTTGCACATTTATGAAGATGATTGCTAGAAGACACAATAAATATGAACACTGAACACATGAATATGCCAAATTGCCCCCAAAAAAACGGAAATGCTGATTATTAAAGCTAAATATTACTCAAATCTCATCCAACGTAATAAAAACGATCCTAAATTTTTGTTTAGTACGGTAGCACCGCTAACCCAACAAAGGACCCCTTCCTTTAGCTCCACCCACTCAGCTGATGACTTCATGCAATTCTTTAATAAGAAAATTGAAGTCATTAGAAAGGAGATTAAAGACAATGCGTCCCAGCTACAACTGGGTTCTATTAACACAGATACGATTGTAGATACGGCGGATACTGCCCTCCAAAATAGTTTCTATCGTTTTGAGGAAATAACATCAGAGGAATTGTTACGTGTAAATGGAATAAAAAAACAACAACATGTTAACTTGACCCACTTCCTGGGAAACTTATCAAGGAGCTCTTTGTATTACTAGGTCCATCAGTGCTAAATTTTATAAACTTATCACTTTCCTCGGGCACTGTTCCCCTAGCATTCAAAAAAGCGGTTATTCATCCTCTTCTTAAAAGACCTAACCTCGATCCTGACCTCATGGTAAACTACCGACCCGGTGTCTCACCTTCCCTTTATTTCAAAAATCCTAAAAAAAAAAAAGCACACTTAGCGTCTAACAATGTATGTCAGGGGTCGGGAACCTTTTTGGCTGAGAGAGCCAAGAAGCCAAATATTTAAAAACATATTTACGTAAGAGCCATAAGACATATTTTTTAAAACTGAACACAACTAAAAGCGTGCATTCTTTAAGTCAGACCTACATTTCTAGAGTACAATAAGTCTCTTATTCTTTTTAATAACATTGTTATTCTGAAGTGAATTGTGGAGGGGGCGTGGCCTGCAGGCCTGCAGCGAAGCAAGGTGTGCCGGCAACGGCCTCGAAATCAGCGACAGTTGCGCAAAACGCCCACCTGGGCCTTGTTATCTAATCACCTGTCACTCTGTTATAAGCAGCAGCCAGGAGGAAAGACGGGGTTGGGGCTGGAGCCAGAGCGCAAGCGAGAACAAAAGAGAAAAATACAATTGCTGGAAAGCAACTGAGATCTTTTTTTTTTCAAATTAAACAATATTGTAACCCTTAAAACAGGCTCTCATGTCAAAACTTGGTGGTCTGAAGAACCCTCAGGAGGGCAAGCCCCACACTAACCAATAGTAAATAAATTACTTCTTACCATTAACGCAATTGCTTGAACATAAAAAAGCATGAGAGTGTTTTATATTTTGAACGTTATTTTTAACACTGTGTTTACAAGAGGAATTATTCATGACTTATCGTGTTAAGCAATGTCAGCTCAGATTTATCGGAGAGCCAGATGCAGTCATCAAAGAGCCACATCTGGCTCGTGAGCCATCGGTTCCCTCCCCCTGATCTATGTGAAACCTTTCAATCCGGTTTCAGGGCAAATCACTCTACGGAGACAGCCCTCGCAAAATTGACTAATGATTTATTGCTAACGATGGATTCTGATGCGTCATCTATGTTGCTGCTCCTCGATCTTAGCGCTGCTTTAAATACCGTCGATCATATTTTATTAGAACGTATCAAAACTCGAACTGGTATGTCAGACTTAGCCCTGTCTTGGTTTAACTCTTATCTTACTGATAGGATGCAGTGCGTCTCCCATAACAGTATGACCTCGGACTACGTTAAGGTAACGTGTGGAGTTCCCCAGGGTTCAGTCCTAGGCCCTCCACTCTTCAGCATCATACGCAAATACGGTGTTAGCTTTCACTGCTATGCTGATGACACCCAACTCTACATGCCCCTAAAGCTGACCAACACGCCGGATTGTAGTCAGCTGGAGGCGTGTCTTAATGAAATTAAACAATGGATGTCCACTAACTTTTTGCAACTCAACGCCAAAAAAACGGAAATGCTGATTATCGGTCCTGCTAGACACCGACCTCTATTTAATAATACAACTCTAACATTTGACAACCAAACAATTAAACAAAGCGACTCGGTAAAGAATCTGGGTATTATCTTCGACCCAACTCTCTCCTTTGAGTCACACATTAAAAGCGTTACTAAAATGACCTTCTTTCATCTCCGTAATATCGCTAAAATTCGCTCCATTTTGTCCACTGATGACGCTGAGATCATTATCCATGCGTTTGTTACGTCTCGCCTGGATTACTGTAATGTATTATTTTCGGGTCTCCCCATGTCTAGCATTAAAAGATTACAGTTGGTACAAAATGCGGCTGCTAGACTTTTGACAAGAACAAGAAAGTTTGATCACATTACGCCTGTACTGGCTCACCTGCACTGGCTTCCTGTGCACTTAAGATGTGACTTTAAGGTTTTACTACTTACGTATAAAATACTACACGGTCTAGCTCCATCCTATCTTGCCGATTGTATTGTACCATATGTCCCGGCAAGAAATCTGCGTTCAAAGGACTCCGGCTTATTAGTGATTCCTAAAGCCCAAAAAAAGTCTGCAGGCTATAGAGCGTTTTCCGTTCGATGTCCAGTACTCTGGAATGCCCTCCCGGTAACAGTTTGAGATGCTACCTCAGTAAAAGCATTTAAGTCTCACCTTAAAACTCATTTGTATACTCTAGCCTTTAAATAGACTCCCTTTTTAGACCAGTTGATCTGCCGTTTCTTGTCTTTTTCTCCTCTGTCCCACTCTCCCCTGTGGAGGGGGTCCGGTCCGGTGGCCATGGATGAAGTACTGGCTGTC
Organism: Nerophis ophidion; assembly: GCF_033978795.1. NCBI lineage: Eukaryota > Metazoa > Chordata > Actinopteri > Syngnathiformes > Syngnathidae > Nerophis > Nerophis ophidion. The sequence continues at coordinate 24,465,618 of NC_084637.1, forward strand.
CAGAGTCAGGACCCAGGATGGACCGCTCGTCCAGAGTCGAGACCCAGGATGGACCGCTCGCCTGTGTATCGGCTGGGGACATCTTTGCGCTGCTGATCCGCCTCCGCTTGGGATGGTTTCCTGTTGGCTCCACTATGGACGGGACTCTCGCTGCTGTGTTGGATCTACTTTGGACTGGACTCTCACGGTTGTGTTGTATCCACTATGGATTGAACTTTCACAGTATCATGTTAGACCCGCTCGACATCCATTGCTTTCGGTTCCCTAGGGATGCACATACGCGGTCCTCTCCAAGGTTTCTCATAGTCATCATTGTCACCGACGTCCCACTGGTTGTGAGTTTTCCTTGCCCTTATGTGGGCCTACCGAGGATGTCGTTGTGGTTTGGGTTGTGGTTTTTGCAGCCCTTTGAGACACTAGTGATTTAGGGCTGTATAAGTAATCATTGATTGCTTGATTGAATATATTTGTTTATCAGATCAAAGGTAAACCCTTTCGAACAAAACCACTGAAAAACAGCGACACCCAGTGGACATGCGCTGTAATGACTTCCGGGCACCTGGAAGTGTTTCTGTCATCAAAATATTACAAATATATATGTTATTTTTTCCAACGCTTAAATCTTTTGATCAACTTAAAAATCTATCTGTAAATATAAGTTAATTTTTTTCTAGTATTACAGTTATTATTACATCTATTATCAATCTACTATTCTTAAGAATCTAAAAAGGTCCCACTCATAAAAGTGTTAAAAAATATATATATTTTGTATTTTTTAATGTTTTTACTTTCAACGCCTAAATTTGTAGATCTACTTAAAAAATCTCTCTACGAATATAAAGTTTATTTTTTCACAGTTTTATGCTCTTTTCGGCAAAGAAAACATTTTAGTGTTAAAAAAAAAGGTAATTTTATTTATTTTACTTTCAACGCTTAAATCTCTAGATCAACTCACATCTATCTGTGGATATATAAAAAAATATGTCCTTTTTTTTCAAAGACAACCCATTTTTTTAATAAATTGCAAAAGAGACAAAATATGCAATACACCCCCCCCCTCCCCAAAATATATATATACATTAAAGTGAAATATTTGAAGTAATTGGAAAATAGGTCAATAATTCATAACAACTTTGTTTTTTATTCTTTTTTATATATATATATATATATATATATATATATATATATATATATATATATATATATATATATATATATATATATATATACACAATGGCAGTTTAAAAAAAAATCCACAAAAATTCTTAGGAATCTAACAAGGTCCCACTCATAAAAGTGTTGAAAATATATATATTTTGTATTTTTTATTGTTTTTACTTTCAACGCCTAAATCTGTAGATCAACTTAAAACATCTATCTGTGAATATAAAGTTTATTTGTTCACTGTTTTATGCTCTTTTCGGCAAAGAAAACATTTTATTGTTAAAAAAAAAAGGTCATTTTATTTATTTTACTTTCATTGCTTAAATCTCTAGATCAACTCACATCTATGTGTGAATATATAAAAAAATTATGCCCTTTTTGTCAAAGACAACCCATTTTTCTAATAAATTTCAAAAGACACAAAATATCCAATACAACCCCCCCAAAAAAATATTGTGTATATATGTGTATATATATATATATATATATATATATATATATATATATATATATATATATATATATTGATATATATATATATATATATATGGCCCTGCGATGAGGTGGCGACTTGTCCAGGGTGTATACTGCCGTCCGCCCGATTGTAGCTGAGATAGGCGCCAGCGCCCCCCGCAACCCAAAACGGTTGAAATGGATGGATGTATATAGATAATATATATTAAAGTGAAATATTTGAATTAATTGGAAAATAGGTCAATAATTCATTACAACTTTGTTTTTTATTCTTTTTTTTATATATATATACAATGACAGGTTAAAAGAAATCCACTAAAATTCATCGGAATCTAAAAAGGTCCCACTCATAATCAACTCACATATATCTGTGGATGTATATATAAAAAAATGACCCCATTTTTTAAAATAAATGACAAAAGATCTTTCTGTGTGGAGTTTGCATGTTTGCATGTTCTCCCCGTGAATGCGTGGGTTCCCTCCGGGTACTCCGGCTTCCTCCCACTTCCAAAGACATGCACCTGGGGATAGGTTGATTGGCGACACTAAAATTGGCCCTAGTGTGTGAATGTGAGTGTGAATGTTGTCTGTCTATCTGTGTTGGCCCTGCGATGAGGTGGCGACTTGTCCAGGGTGTACGCCGCCTCCGCCCGATTGTAGCTGAGATAGGCGCCAGCGCCCCCCGCGACCCCGAAAGGGAATAAGCGGTAGAAAATGGATGGATGGATGGACAAAAGACACAAAATATGCAATACCCCCCCCCCCCCCCAAAAAAAAAAAGAAATTAAAGTGGAATATTTGAAGTAATTGGAAAATAGGTCAATAATTCATAACAACTTTGTTTTTTATTCATTATATTTTTTGATGCAATGACAGTTAAAAATTCTTAGGTATCCCGAAGGGTGTTAAAAAGAAATCCTTTTATTTATTTTTTTTACTTTCAACGCATAATTTTTCTAGTTCAATTTAAAATCTGTCTGTCGATATGAAGTTACATTTTTTCTATGTTATATGTTTTTTTTTTGTCAAAGAAAACAGATAAGGGTTAAAAATAGGTCATTTTATTTAATTTATTTTCAACGCTTAAATCTGTAAATCTATCTATGAACATACAAAAAAAAAAATACACTTTTTGTCAAAGAAAAATCTTTTTTTTTTTTTATAAATGACAAAAGACACAAAATATGCAATATCCACCCCCCAAAAACAATTTTTTTTTTCAAGTGGAATATTTGAAGGAATTGGAAAATAGTTCAAAATTCACAACAACTCTGTTATTTATTCATTATATTTTTTATGCAATGCCAGTTAAAAAAAAAAACATACAAATATTCTTAGGGCTCTAAAAAGGCCTCACTTATTAAAGTGTTAAAAATAAATATTTTTTTTTTTTTTTTTTACTTTCAACGCTTAAATCTCTAGATCAACTCACATCTATCTGTGGATATAAAAAAAAAATTATGCCTTTTTGTTAAAGAAAACCCTTTTTTTTAAATAAATGACAAAAGACACAAAATATGCTATATTTCCCTCGCCCCCCAAAAAATATTTAAAGTGGAATATTTGAAGTAATTGGAAAATAGGTCAATATTTCATAACAACTTTGTTTTTTATTCATTATATTTTTTTATGCAATGAAAGTTAAAAAAAAAAAATCCACAAACATTCTTAGAAATCCAAAAGGTCCCTCTCATAAAAGTGTTAAAAAGAAATCCTTATATTTTTATTTTTTTACTTTCAACACTTAAATCTCTACATCAACTCCCATCTATCAGTAGATATATATATATATATATATATATATATATATATATATATATATATATATATATATATATATACATATATATATATATATATATACTGCGATGAGATAGCGACTTGTCCAGGGTGTACGCCGCCTTCCGCCCGATTGTAGCTGAGAAAGGCACCAGCGCCCCCCGCGACCCCTAAAGGGAATAAGTGGTAGAAAATGGATGGATGGATGGGTGTGAGTGTGTGTGTGTGTGTGTGTATATATATATATATATATATATATATATATATATATATATATATATATATATATAATATGCCCTTTTTGTCAAAGAAAACCCTTTATAAATGACAAAATACACAAAATATGCAACATTCCCCCAACATCCCAAACTAAAAATATATTTTAAAGTGGAATATTTGAAATAATTGGAAAATAGGTCAATAATTCATAACAAATTTGTTTTTTATTCCTTATATTTTATCATGCAATGACAGTTTTAAAAAAATCCACAAAAATTCTTATGCTCTTTTTTCATCAATTGAAAAAACAAGTGTCAAAAATAGGTCATTTTATTTAATTTACTTTCAACGCTTAAATCTTTAGATCAACTCACATATATCTGTGGATGTAAAATAAAAAAGATGTATCTGTTTTGGCCCTGTGATGAGGTGGCGACTTGTCCAGGGTGTACCCCACCTTCAGCCAGAATGCAGCTGAGATAGGCTCCAGCACCCCCCACGACGCCGAACGAGACAAGCGGTAGAAAATGGACAGATGGATGGATGGATGTTTATACCATTTTAGTCAAACAAAACTCCTTTTTTTTTAATGACAAAAGACACAAAATATGCAATTTTTTTCCCAAAAATATTTTTAAGTGGAATATTTCAATTGATTGGAGCCCAAAATAGGTCAATAATTCACAACATCATTGTTTTTTATTCACTATGTTTTTATGCAAAAAATCCGCAAAAATTCTTAGGAATCCAAAAGAGTCCCACTCATTATAGTGTTAAAAATAAATCTTTAAAAAAATATATATTTTTTTACTTTCAACGCTTATATCTGTAGATCAACTTAAAATCTATCTGTCGATATGAAGTTACATTTTTTTATATGTCTTATGATGTTTTTGTCAAACAAACCATATAAGTGTTAAAAATAAGTCTATTTTATTCACTTTCTACACATTAATCTCCAGATCAATTTCTTATCTATCTTTGGATATAGAATAAGAATTATGTTTTATGCCCTTTTTGTTAAAGAAATCCCTTTTTTTTAATGACAAATGACACAAAATATGCAATATCCCTCCCAAAAAAAGTATTTTAAAGTGGAATATTTGAAATATTTAGATCCCAAAATAGGTCAATAATTCATCACAACATTTTTTTTATTCATTATATTTCTTTATTATTATTTTTACTTATCATTTTTCTGACAGTCAAAAAAAATCCGCTAAAATTCGTAAAAATCCAAAAGTGTCCCAAGTTAAAAGTAGGTCATTTTATTTTATTGTATTCACTTTCAACACCTAAATCTCTGGATCAACTTCACATCTATCTGTGGATATCAAATAAAAAAAATATTTAATGCCCTTATAGCCCTGCGATGAGATGGCGACTTGTCCAGGGTGTACTCCGCCTTCCGCCCGATTGTAGTTGAGATAGGCACCCCCCCCCCCCGCGACCCCAAAGGGAAGCGGTAGGAAATGGATGGATGGATGCCCTTTTGGTCAAAGAAAACCCTTTTTTTTAAATGACAAAAGACACACAATATGCAATACTTACCCCCAAAAATGTTTTTAAGTGGAATATTTGAATTGATTGGAGCCCAAAATAGGTCAATGATTCATTACAACTTTGTTTTTTATTCATTATGCTTTAATGCAATGACAGCTAAAAAAAAAAATCCACTAAAAGTCTTAGGAATCCAAAAGGGTCCCACTCAATAAAGTGTTAAAAATTATTATTATTATTTTTTACTTTCAATGCTTGAATCTCTAGATTAACTAAAATTCATCTGTTGATATAAAGTTACATTTTTTCCATGTTTTATGCTCTTTTTGTCAAAGAAAACCTCTAAGTGTTACTTTCAACACTTAAATCTCTGGATCAACTTCACATCTATTTGTGGATATAAAATAAAACATTTATTTTATGCCCTTTTTGTCAAAGAAAACCCTTTTTTTAAATGACAAAAGACACATTTTATGCAATATTTTCCCCGAAAAATATTTTTCAGTGGAATATTTGATGTAAAGTAACTGGAGCATAAAGTAGGTCAATAAATCATAACATTGATTTTGATTTATTTTTTTTTTTTTTGAAGCAATGACAGTTAAAAAAATAAAACCCCAAAACATTATTGGATATCCAAAAGGGTCCCACTCTCAAAAGTGTTAAAAAGAATAAGTATTTTTTTTTAACCTTTAACGCTTAAATCCGTATCTCAACTTCAGATTGAATTGTCCATAATAAGTTTTTTTTTAAATGTTTTTTGTGCTTGGTTTATTCCCTTTATTTGTAAAACAAATATATATATTTATTGTAGAGACACAAGATATGCAATATCTTCCCCTTAAATATATTACAAAGTGAGACAGATTCCAGCGACCCCGAAAGTAATTGGAGCCTCCTATAAATAGGTCAATAATTCATAGCAACATTGATTTTGATGCATTATTATTTTTTGAGCAATAACAGTTTTAAAGAAAAAAACAGCCTTTGTGTTATTAGAGTCAACATTGCAACTTTTTCACATCACATTTCACTTGTTTGCTCTTTTATTGCACTATTTTTTTTGCAAAAGTAAGTAAACACCAGGTGAGGCAAAGATACTTTTGAAGGTGTATTTTCTTTTCTTTTTTTAACTTAAATTCATATGTGCGTTGTTGATTTAGGTTGCAGATTAAAATAACAAGAAAAAGAAGCGAGTAATTAGCTTTCATAAAAATGTTATCATAATGATATTATGATATGATAAATGGCGCCTATGCTCCCAACATGTCATCTTTGGCGAGGCGTATCAAGGTTTTTTTCCCACTCCAGACTGGGCCCCCTTAGGAGCCCAGTCTGGATTGTATTTTTTTACTCATCCTTCCCCAGCGTTTACCTTTTTCCCATCTTTTACGGGGCGCTTTATGGCGACCCATCAGCGTTCTTGTTCTGTAACCCTGTACACTGTTTGTTTGTCTAATCTTGAACAGGTTTGTGCTGAAAACAAAGTTTTGTTGTACTTGTGCAATGACAATAAAGATCTATCCTATCCTATCCTAAACCTGCCTCGGAGAGTGGGGATTCCGCGGAGACTTCCTGCCAAATAGTGATCAAAACCAGGAGTCAGTGCACACCATAGCGCTTTAAACGGTGACTCACCAGGTGAGGCATAGATACTTTATGATTTTTTTTTTTTACAAAACAATTCTAAAATTCATAAGTACATTGTTGATTTAGGTTGCATATCTGTGTTGGCCCTGAGATGAGGTGGTGACTTGTCCAGGGTGTACACCAGTTCAGTAATGCGGACGTTGTACCGATCCGTTGTGGTGAAGAAGGAGCTGAGCCGGAAGGCAAAGCTCTCAATTTACTGGTCGATCTACGTTCCCATCCTCACCTATGGTCATGAGCTTTGGGTCATGACCGAAATGATTAGATCACGAGTACAAGCGGCCGAAATGAGTTTCCTCCGCCGGGGCGCGGGGCTCTCCCTTAGAGATAGGGTGAGAAGCTCTGCCATCCGGGAGGAACTCAAAGTAAAGCCGCTGCTCCTCCACATCGAGAGGAGCCAGATGAGGTGGTTCGGGAATCTGGTCAGGATGCCACCCGAAAGCCTCCCTAGGGAGGTGTTTAGGGCACGTCCAACCGGTAGGAGGCCACGGGGAAGACCCAGGATACGTTGGGAAGACTATGTCTCCCGGCTGGCGTGGGAACGACTCGGGATCCCCCGGGAGGAGCTGGACGAAGTGGCTGGGGAGAGGGATGTCTGGGCTTCCCTGCTTAGGCTGCTGTCCCCGCGACCCGACCTCGGATAAGCGGAGGAAGAGGGATGGATTTTGAAAAATCTCACGTACCCCTTGGCATACCTTCAAGTACCCCCAGGGGTACGCGTACCCCCATTTGAGAACCACTGCTCTAGAACACAGGAGTCATTTAAAGTGAGTTTCATATCGTCACATGAACATGAATATTTTTAATAAATATTACTTTTGTAAGAAATATCTGGATGACATTTTAGCATTTGTTATTTTTAGCTATTTTATTTATTTAAAAATGTAAAAAATACGTTTTTTATTAATTAATGTTTTTTTTTTTTTTTTAATGTTTGCATCCGTGTGGAAGAAACTACAAAAAAAAAAGTTTGTTTGTAGGCGCGGTGGCAACAAAAGCGACGTCGTGACGTCAGCACGCCGGCCTGACCCGGAAGTGACGTCAGCAGGCCGTCAGACTGTGTTGATGTTTTGTGCTCAAGCTCTCGACCGGGAAGACGAGACGGTTTTTTTTTTTTTCTTTTTCTTTTTTTCTTCTTGTTTGTGTCTCCGGCGTCCAAAAAACGTCGACGAGGATCTTCGTCCCGGTCGCTGCTTCTTCCTCCACGACGTTAGCTCCATGTTTTAGCGGCTAGCGGCCCGACAGCAGGCCCGAAGCAGCGAATCTTTTGATCCAAAAAGGCAGGACTCGTCGCCCTCTGGCCCCCCTCCCTCCCTCCCCGCGCCACCATGACGATCCTGCCCAAAAAGAAGCCCAGCTCGGGGGTCGGGGGCGCGGATCACGCCGATGACAGCGACCGGCGGAGCGGCGCGGACTCTCACCAACACCAGCACCCGCATCCGCACCCGCACGCGGGGAGGACCGGAGCTCGGCCGCGGGCTTCGCCTCCGCCGTGGTCCTACCAGCCCGCGCCGCCCTCGGCTAGGGACGAGCGGCGGAGCATCGAGGCGAGCTCGCGGCCGCAGCAGGCCTCTCCGCCGCCTGGCGGCTCCGTGGCCTCGGTGGCGCCGGGCGACGTCCGGGATGGTGGCGGCATGGTAGCGACCTCTCGCGGGGACCTGGTGGTGCAGGCCGGCGTCGTGGGCTGCGGCGGGAGCATCGGCGGCTGCTGCTCCGGGCCCGGGCTGAGCAAGAGGCGGCGGCAGGCGGGCACCTGCTCCGGCGCCGTGGTGGCAGCGCTGGCCGGGGGCGGCCAGCCCGGCGTGAGCGTGCCCGGCGGGGTGGGATCCAGCAAGGAGCAGGACGAGGGAGCCGGCAACAACAGCGAGGACGAGTACGAGAACGCTGCCCGCTTGCAGGCCGTGGACCCGGCCACCGCCGAGCAGGTGAGGCTGGGGGTCAAAGGGCACTTCTTCAAATGGGAAATTAATTATATTTATATAGCGCTTTTCTCTAGTGACTCAAAGCACTTTACATAGTGAAACCCAATATCTAAGTTACATTTATACCAGTGTAGGTGGCGTAAAGTGTCTTGCCCAAGGATACAACGGCAGTGACTCGGATGGAAAACCTGGAACCCTCAAGTCGCTTTACCAACCGAGCTATACCGCCCCCGTGGTTGTAATTTCCAAGCTTGTTGGATGATCCATCCATTTTCTACTGCTTATTCCCTTTTGGGGTCGCCTATCTCAGCTACAATCGGGCGTAAGGCGGCGCACACCCTGGACAAGTCACCACCTCATCGCAGGGCCAACACAGATAGACAGACAACATTCACACACTAGGGCCAATTTAGTGTTGCCAATCAACCTATCCCCAGGTGCATGTCTTTGGAGGTGGGAACCCACGCATTCACGGGGAGAACATGCAAACTCCACACAAATAGATCCTGAGCCTGGGGTTGAACCCAGGAATGCAGGACCTTCGTATTGTGAGGCAGACGCACTAACCCCTCTTCCACCGTGAAGCCCTTGATGGATGATGTTTTCTTAAAAAAAAAAACAACTTATTGTTTTTCTCCGACTAGTAATACTAGGGCTGCAAAATTTTTGTTTCCATTTAAACCCCCATTATTTACTTTTTACTTTTTTCTTTAAATTGATCTCAACTCTGTACACTGCTGCTGGAATTTTAATTTTCCTGAAGGAACTCTCCTGAAGGAATCAATAATGTACTATCTATCTATCTATCTATCTTTGGGTGTCCCACGATTCGATTCAATATCGATTCTTGGGGTCGCGATTTAATTATATATCGATTTTTTTTTTTTCGATTCAACGCGATTTTCGATCCAAAAACGATATTTTTCCGATTCTGTATTCATTCAATACATAGGATTTCAGCAGGATCTACCCCAGTCTGCTGACATGCAAGCAGAGTAGTAAATTAAAAAAAAAAAAGCTTTTATAATTGTAAAGGACAATGTTTTATCAACTGATTGCAATAATGTAAATTTGTTTTAACTATTAAACGAACCAAAAATATGACTTATTTTATCTTTGTGAAAATATTGGACTGAGTGTGTTGTCAAGCTTATGAGATGCGATGCAAGTGTAAGCCACTGTGACACTATTGTTCTTTTTTTTATTTTTATAAATGTCTAATGATAATGTCAAAAAGGGATTTTTAATCACTGCTATGCTGACATTATAACTAATATTGATACTGTTGTTGATAATATTCATTTTTGTTTCACTACTTTTGTTTTTTTCTTCATCTTGTTAGTGTCTCCTTTCAATTGCTCTGTTTATTGCAGTTCTGAGTGTTGCTGGGTCAGGTTTGGTTTTGGAATTGGATTGCATTGTTATGGTATTGCTGTGTGTTGTTTTGTTGGATTGATAAAAAAACTAAATCCATTAAAAAAAAAAAAAAAAAGAGAATCGATTCTGAATCGCACAACGTGAGAATCGCGATTCGTATTCGAATCGATGTTTTCCCACACCCCTAACTAATACTATTACCATTTGCAGGAAATCACAATATTATCATAATGATGATAATCTGTAACAGGGTCAAACTGTGGCCATCATAAAACAAAATGGAGTTAAGTTAGTTAATAGACTAAGTAAAAATAACATTTTAAAGGTGCAATATACACATCACATCTTTCATATAATCGACATTATTACCGTCTTTCTACATTTCTTTCTCTTAATAACATGGTCACTACTGCCTAGTTTCTCTTTTTATATTCCTATTTTTACCGTTATATTTTTATTCGTATTGTTATTTTTATTCTCATTGGTATATTTTCTATTTTATTTCCATTTATACCTCCGTTACTTGCATTTTAAATTATTTTAAGTTATATTTTGAATCTGTTGATGGAATTTCAAATTTTCTGAGGGAACTCTCCTGAAGAAATAAAAAAAAAAAGCTGACTAATAATGCATTTTGTCACTTAAACCACTGTTTTTCAACCACTGTGTCGTGGCACACTGGAGATTATCAAATTTCACCTATTTGGGTTAAAAGTATTTTTTTGCAAACCAGTAATTATCCATCCATCCATCCATTTTCTACCATTTGTCCCGATAATCTGCAAAAGATGTGTTGTTGTTGAGTGTCGGTGCTGTCTAGAGCTCGGCAGAGTAACCGGTGTAATACTTTTCCATATTAGTAGATGGCAGTCAGTAGCTAATTGCTTTGTAGATGTCGGGAACAGCGGGAGGCAGTGTGCAGGTAAAAAGGTGTCTAATGCTTAAACCAAAAAAAACAAAAGGTGAGTGCCCTTAAGAAAAGGCATTGAAGCTTAGGGATGGCTATGCAGAACGAAACTAAAAGTGAACTGGCTGAAAAGTGAAGAAAAACAGAATGCTGGACGACAGCAAAGACTTACTGTGGAGCAAAGACGCCGTCCACAAAGTACATCCAAACATGACATGACAATCAAACAACAGAAATATTCTTGATTGCTAAAACAAAGTAGATGCGGGAAATATCGCTTAAAGGAAGACATGAAACTGCTTTAGGAAAATACCAAAAAAAGAGAAAAAGCCACCAAAATAGGAGTGCAAGACAAGAACTAAAACACTACACACAGGAAAACACCACAAAACTCCATGTAAGTCACGGTGTGATGTGACAGGTGGTGACAGTACACCTACTTTGAGACAAGAGCTGTAGTGATGCATGCTTTGTTATGGTTTAAATTCATATCCAACAACTGGGACAACAACTTTTTACTGTCAACTGTCTTTCGTTTTTTAATGATGTCTGCTGATGGTGTGCCTCCAGATTTTTTCAACATGTTGAAACGTTGAAAAACACTGACTTACACCACAACATTTTGTTTTAATAGATTTACAGTAAACCCTTATTTATGTCCATTATTAGTTCTATGCTTGACCGTGGAAAATGATTGTCAACAAAGTAGGAATTATTAGACTTAGACAAACTTAGACAAACTTGAATGATCCACAAGGGAAATTGTTCCACACAGTAGCTCAATTTCAAAGGATGAAAAGTGTTAGGATGGAAAGGATAATGCAGGTATTAAGTAGACTAAAAATGGAGCTTAGTGGCAATATAAAATATATGTAATATTTACATATTATGCATACAGTATATGATATATACTAGGGGTGTGGGAAAAAATTGATTCGAATACGAATCGAATCATTTACGTTGTGCGATTCAGAATCGATTCTCATTTTTAAAAAATCAATTTTTTTTTTTTTTTTAATCAATCCAACAATCCACTACACAGCAATACCATAACAATGCAATCCAATTCCAAAACCAAACCTGACCCAGCAACACTCAGAACTGCAACAAACAGAGCAATTGAGAGGAGACACAAACACGACACAGAACAAACCAAAAGTAATAAAACAAAAATGAATATTATCAACAACAGTATCAATATTAATTATAATTTCAGCATAGCAGTGATTAAAAATCCTCATTTACATTATCATTAGACATTTATAAAAATAATAAAAAAGAACAATAGTGTCACAGTGGCTTACACTTGCATCGCATCTCATAAGCTTGACAACACACTGTGTCCAATGTTTTCACAAAGATAAAATAAGTCATATTTTTGGTTCGTTTAATAGTTAAAACAAATTTACATTATTGCAATCAGTTGATAAAACATTGTCCTTTACAATTATAAAAGCTTTTTTTTTTAAAAATCTACTACTCTGCTAGCATGTCAGCAGACTGGGGTAAATCCTGCTGAAATCCTATGTATTGAATGAATACAGAATCGTTTTGAATCGGAAAAATAGCGTTTCTGAATCGAGAATCAAATCGAAAAAATCGATATATAATCGAATCGTGACCCCAAAAATCAATATTGAATCGAATCGTGGGACACCCAAAGATTCACAGCCCTAATATATACCATACTTGCAATCCCTCCTGAATTTTCCGGTTGACTCCCGAATTTCAGTGCCTCTACCGAAAATCTCCCGGGACAACCATTCTCCCTAATTTCTCCCGATTTCCAGCCGGGCCTGAGTGAGAACAGCCTGTCGTCACGTCCACTTTTCCTTCATATAAACAGCGTGCAGGCCCAGTCACGTGATAACATCTACAGCTTTTGGAGAGTACACAACTGCACACACAACATGAAGGAGTCTAAAAATGCTATGGACCGTTTCACTTCCGGTTTAAGGCATTAATATGGCTATGCATCGCAATAACTCCATGGTGACGTTTTGTTGAATTTACTGAAGGATTTGTGAAACTGAAACAACTGAACTTGATAGAACACCTTTGCGATGAATTAGAACGGAGACTGCGAGCCAGGCCTTCTCCACCAACATCAGTGTGTGACCTCACCAATGCGCTTTTGGAAGAATGGTGGAAAATTCCTATATGCAACTTTGCGGACAGACTCCCCAGAAAAGTTGAAGTTTTATTAGCTGCAAAAGGTGGACCCACATCATATTGAACCTTATGGGTTAGGAATGGAATGGCATATGTGAGTCAAGGCAGGTGGAGAAATTATTTCGACAATATAGTTAATCTTTTGGAAGGCAAACTTGCCGAGCACAAATCGGTATACTTGAAATTTAGGAGCATAAATCGACATACCGATCAATCGTTACGCCCCGAGTTTGTATTATAGTGTAAGACAGGGGTCACCAACGCGGTGCCCGCGGGCACCAGGTAGCCCGTAAGGACCAGATGAGTAGTCCGCTGGCCTGTTCTAAAAATAGCTCAAATAGCAGCACTTACCAGTGAGCTGCCTCTTTTTTTTAAATTTTATTTATTTACTAGCGAGCTGGTCTCGCTTTGCGTCGACATTTTTAATTCTAAGAGAGACAAAACTCAAAAAGAATTTGAAAATCCAAGAAAATATTTTAAAGACTTGGTCTTCACTTGTTTAAATAAATTAAGTTATATTTTTAACCTGCTTCTTATAACTTTCAGAAAGACAATTTTAGGGAAAAAATACAACCTTAAAAATGATTTTAGGAATTTTAAACACATATAACTTTTTAACTTTTAAATTCCTTTCTCTTCTTTCCTGACAATTTGAATCAATGTTCAAGAAAAATTATTTTTTTTACTGTAAAGAATAATAAATACATTTTAATTTAATTCTTCATTTTAGCTTCTGTTTTTTCGACGAAGAATACTTGTGAAATATTTCTTCAAACTTATGATAAAAATAAAAATAAAATATTCTGGCAAATCCAGAAAAAATTAGAATCAAATTTAAATCTTATTTCAAAGTCTTTTGAATTTCTTTTAAAATTTTAGTTCTGGAAAATCTAAAAGAAATAATGATTTGTATTTGTTAGAAGTATAGCTTGGTCCAATTTGTTATACATTCTAACAAAATGCAAATTGGATTTTAACCTATTCGAAACATGTCATCAAAATTCTAAAATTAATCTTAATCAGGAAAAATTACTATTGATGTTCCAAAAATTCTTTTTTAATTTTTTTTAAAAAGATTAGAATTTGCTAGTTTTTCTCTCCTTTTTTTATGTTGAATTTTAAATTTTAAAGAGTCGAAATTGAAGATAAACTATGTTTCAAAATTTAATTTTCACTTTTTTCCTGTTTTCTCCTCTTTTAAACCGTTCAATTAAGTGTTTTTTTCCCATCATTTATTCTCTACAGAAAACCTTCCATGAAAGGAAAAAAACAGACAGAAATACCCATTTTTTAAAATATATACCATATTTCCTTGAATTGCCGCCGGGGCGCTAATTAATTTAAAACCTCTTTTCACTTCTGCGCTTACCAAAGGCATGCGGTAAAAGTAAGCAAGCGCTAATTATTTTAAAATGTCTTCTCACTCCGGCACTTACCAAAGGCTTGCAGTAAAAAGTTTGAGTGTGATGTAAGCTTGCACCTTAAATCTTACTGAATAGCTCTTAATTTTCTTCCCTTTATGCGATTTCAAATTACCGGTATTGAAATCAGCCTCCTCCATTTTGAAAATGATGACAGGGGAAGTGTCACTCGTGACGTCACGTGTTTGACCAGGCGGTAATACTAAGCATGTGCTAATTATTTTGCGAAGCGAGTTTGACCTTCAAGGCAGGCGCATACTATATGCCCTGCGGCAATTCAAGGAAATACGGTACTTGAAATTTAGGAGCATAAATTGACATACCTATCAATCGTTACTCCCCGAGTTGGTATTATAGGGTAAGACAATAATGTTTCTTGTACTCATTTTGGCATTGAAGCTAATTAGCTATTAGCATGCGAGCTTGCGTCTGTAGTAAACAAGCACTTTAAATAGACCGTGAGCGTATCAATGTGCAGTTATTAATCACGTTTTTTTTAACGTTAATCTTGATTTAAAATTTAAATACTCAATGTGGGAATTTTACGGCAGTTTATCATGAATTCTTTATCATTGCAACCCTAGTGAGGACAAAAGGATAAAATCACTGTGGACATTATTGATCATAATTCTGTTTTTACCTGACTGATTTCATGCTAGGCCTACATTTCCCGCTCAAATACTCCTAAGAGCTCAATCAGTTTTATACAAATTGTTATTTTTGCTTGTAGTCCAACCACCTCATGTATTGTTTTGTAGTTCCTTTCCCCTGTAAGGCCTTGTTGTTTTGGCAACTTTGCGAGCAATGCTTCAGACGTCTGCGCTTGTTGCTCGTCAGTCAGGTTTTTTAATTTCCCTGCGTGTGTGACTAGAATTGTACTCCCTAAACACAGCTTGTCTCTTTATATGGAGTGAAAGTGGTGGGCGCTACACTACTTTTTTGTTTATTTTAAGGTAAAACTGCCTAAAAACTATATATCAGGGATCACCAACGCGGTGCCCGCGGGCACCAGGTCGCCCGTAAGGACCAGATGAGTAGCCCGCTAGCCTGTTCTAAAAATAGCTCAAATAGCAGCACTTACCAGTGAGCTGCCTCTATTTTTTAAATTAGCAAGCTGGTCTCGCTTTGCTCGACATTTTAATTCTAAGAGAGACAAAACTCAAATAGAATATGAAAATCCAAGAAATATTTTAAAGACTTGTTCTTCAATTGTTTAAATAGATTCATTTATCTGTTTACTTTGCTTCTTATAACTTCCAGAAAGACAATTTTAGAGAAAAAATACAACCTTAAAAATGATTTGATGATTTTTAAACACATATACCTTTTCACCTTTTAAATTCCTTCCTCTTCTTTCTTGACAATTTAAATCAATGTTCAAGTAAATTTATTAGTTTTATTGTAAAGAATAATAAATACATTTTTATTTAATTGTTCATTTTAGCTCCTGTTTTTTCGACAAAGATTATTTGTGAAATATTTCTTCAAACTTACTATGATTAAAATTCAAAAAAATTATTCTGGCAAATCTTCAAAATCTGTAGAATCAAATTTAAATCTTATTTCAAAGTCTTTTGAATTCCTTTTAACATTTTTGTTCTGGAAAATCTAGAAGAAATAATGATTTGTCTTTGTTAGACATATAGCTTGGTCCAATTTGTTATATATTCTAACAAAGTGCAGATTCGATTTTAACCTATTTAAAACATGTCATCACAATTCTAAAATTAATCTTAATCAGTAAAAATTACTAATGATGTTCCATAAATTATGTTTTTATTTTTATTTTTTTCAAAAAATGTGATTTAGCTTGTTTTGATCTTCTTTTTTTCGGTTGAATTTTGAATTTTAAAGAGTCGAATTTGAAGATAAACTATGTTTAAAAATGTAATTTTTTATATTTTTTCGTGTTTTCTCCTCTTTTAAATCGTTCAATTAAGTGTTTTTTTTTCATGATTTATTCTCTACAAAAAACCTTCCGAAAAAAAATGTACGACGGAATGAAAGACACAAATACCCTTTTTTTATATATATATAGATTTATTTATTATAGGTAAATTGAGCAAAATGGCTATTTCTGGCAATTTATTTAAGTGTGTATTCAACTGGTAGCCCTTCGCATTAATCAGTACCCAAAAAGTAGCTCTTGGTTTCAGAAAGGTTGGTGACCCCTGCTATATACTATACATGGCCTGTATGAATGTTTCATGTAGCAGATGCTTTTTAGCAACCTCAAAAAGCCTACAAGTCATCATTTTCCTAAAAAAAAGCTTTTGGTACGATAATTTGTCATTTCTCATCTTGCAACCCTCCTTGGTGTAGTTGTTTTTTGTCATTGTTGGATTGTTCTACGTGAACCCCGACTTAAACGAGTTGAAAAACTTATTCGGGTGTTACCATTTAGTGGTCAATTGTACGGAATATGTACTGAACTGTGCAATCTACTAATAAAAGTATCAATCAATCAATCAATCTGTCGCAAGCCTCTTATGAACGTATACATTTCTTGAATTAACTCTCCTGAAGGAATCAATAAAGTACTATCCATCCATCTGTTTTCCAAACAGATGGATACACAGGTTTTGTGAACGTTTATTTACATACCTTAATTGTTTCCAAACGGTGTCTATAACACGGCAGTAAAACGGCTGATCAAACAAAACCGCTAGCTCTCCAATCTAGCTACACAGACTCAATAACTCTACGGTAACATTTTGGTGAATTTACGAAACTGAAACAACACAAAAAGAATGCCATTGTAAGTTAATAATACTAACACACTCGTAAACGTGTCAGCATATTTGTTAATGCTAACGGCGCTAGCTTCACTACATTATGATAGCATGTACAAATATGCATGAAAACACACCGACAGTCATCACACTTTGGACGGTTTAGTAAATCAGAATAGTTTTAGTTTTATTGTAAAACATACAAACGTTGCTTGGAGTGGTGAATGAAGAATCCTTTTGAGCAGTCACGCTAATGGATGAATACTTCCGGTTCAAGGAACAAAACAAGAAGTGCAGTTTAATCCGGCAGCACCTGCAGTGAGCGAACTTGTCCAAAAGATGGCGTTCTATCACAAACAATATCACACATTTTCAGTGTTGGTGTTCTTTTAAAACTATTTGAACGTTAACGTGGAATAATCCATTAATTAGCCGCAGTTTTATAAGTCGCAGGGTTCCAAGTGTGGGGAAATAAGGTAACGGCTTATAGTCCGTTATATACTGTAATTAAAATCTCTAAGGTAGGTTAGTTTTATATCTTATTTATTTTCAGTTTTATATCTTATTTATTTTCATTTTCCCCGGGACGGCGTGGCGCAGTGGGAGAGTAGCCGTGTGCAACCCGAGGATCCCTGGTTCAATCCCCACCTCGTCACGCCCGTTGTGTCCTGAGCAAGACACTTCACCCTTGCTCCTGATGGGTGCTGGTTGGCGCCTTGCATGGCAGCTCCCGCCATCAGTGTGTGAATGTGTGTGTGAATGGGTGAATGTGGAAGTAGTGTCAAAGCGCTTTGAGTACCTTGAAGGTAGAAAAGCGCTATGCAAGTACAACCCATTTACTCTCAGTAGTAAAAGTACTGTCACTTGTATTGAATCTCCAAGTGAACGTGTGTGTCGCTATCAGGGCCACGATATTTGTTGGCCTTTTCGGCAAATTGCCAAAATAAAATGAATGAATTATCACTGAGATACATTAGATACTACACTGGTTTTATCAACTATAATACCAGGGTTGCAGCTGTCGATTATTTTGGTAATCGACTAATCTATTGACTAGTTTTTCCGATTATTAGAGTACCGTATTTTTCGGACTACAAGTCGCAGTTTTTTTCATAGTTTGGCCGGGGGTGCGACTTCTACTCGTGAGAGACTTATGTGTGAAATTATTAACACATTACCGTAAAATATCAAATAATATTATTTAGCTCATTCAGGTAAGAGACTAGACGTATAAGATTTCATCGGATTTAGCGATTAGGAGTGACAGATTGTTTGGTAAGTTTATAGCATTTTTTTATATATTATAGTTATTTGAATGACTCTTACCATAATATGTTACGTTAACATACCAGGCACCTTCTCAGTTGATTATTTATGCGTCATATAACGTACACTTATTCAGCCTGTTGTTCGCTGTTCTTTATTTATTTTAAATTGCCTTTCAAATGTCTATTCTTGGTGTTGGGTTTTATCAAATAAATTTCCCCCAAAAATGCGACTTATACTCCAGTGCGACTTATACTCCAGTGCGACTTATTTATGTTTTTTTCCTTCTTTATTATGCATTTTCGGCAGGTGCGATTTATACTGAGGAGTGATTTATACTCCGAAAAATACGGTAATCGGATTAAACACAATTTACAGCCTCAATGCATGTTTTAGGGAAAATATGTCAAATTAAAAATATTTTTGTACTTGCAATAACCTTCAGTACCTTCTATTTACCTTCCATTAAGCTCCTTTTAGCTTGTATTCAAATTATTTTCCTTCTTTTACCTTTTTTTTAATCTTTTTTTTTTTTTTTTTACTTTCTTTTACCTTCTATTTACTCTCTTTTACCTTTTATTTACCTTATATTGATCTTACTTTAGTTTCTATTTATACCCTTTTTACATTCTTTAACCTACTATTTACCTTTTATTTATCTTCTTTTAACTTCTTCTACCTTCTGTTTACCTTCTCATTGTCTTTTATTGGTCTTCTTTTCGCTTCTATTTACCTTGTATTTATTTCCTTTAAGCTTCTATTTACCTTTTCACCTTCTTTTACCTTTTGTTTCCCTTCATTTACCTTTTGTTTACCTTTTTATTATATTTGATCTGTCTTCTTTTAGCTTGTATTTACCTTCTATTTATTTTCTTTTAGCTTTTTTGTCATCTCTTACTTTTCATTTACTTTTACTTTTTGTTTTTTACCGTTTCAGTTTCTATTGACATTCTTTTACCTTTTATTTAACTTTATCTTCTCCCATCCATTTACCTTTCATTTACCTTCTATTTATCTTATTTTACCTTATTTTACCTTCTATTCACCTTTGTTTACCTTTTATTTACCTTTTCAGTTTATATTTACTTGTTTTACCTTTTATTTAACTTATATTCTTTTCCTTTCTAATTCCTTTTTATTTATCTTCTTTTACCTTATCTTTACTTTTCTCAATATCTTTTACTTGTCTTATTTTACATACTATTTACTTTTTTATTTACCTCCTTTTCCTATCTTTTACCTTCTAGTTACCTTTTTTAACTTCGTTTATGCGGTCTTGAATCGATACATTTTTTTTTGTTACCGTCATTAAAAGATTGAAGCAACAGACTATAAATCAAAGCTTTTGTCTAATCCATCCATCCATTCATTTACTACTGCTTGTCCCTTCGACTTAACCGATTTTATCTATTAGTCGTTGCAGCCTTGTATAACACAAAGCTATTATTATAGAATGTGGATGTTTTGTTCAGCTGGCTTAGTATGTCTTGGATTGCTTTTAGCATCTTTAATATACAAAATATATCAAAGTATTTGTTTGTAATAGGTTAGCACACCCCTGTATTATACAGTCAGAAATGATAGGAGGTGGTTGCCATGGAAACATCCTGAATTGGATCGCTTGTTCTTGTACACAAACACATTGAATTGGTGGGTGCGTGTCAACACATTGAATTGACGTGTGTGTGTGCGTGTGTGTGTGTGTGTGTGTGTGTACGCGTGTGTGTGTGTGTACGCGTACGCGCAGCAGGAGCACTGGTTTGAAAAAGCTTTGCAAGACAAGAAAGGTTTTGTCATCAAGAAGATGAAGGAGGACGGCGCGTGTCTCTTCAGAGCTGTGGGTGAGTCGAGCGCTTCTTCTTATGACCACTAGGTGTCCCTCTGTGTAATCTTCACTGTGTGTGTGTGTGTGTGTGTGTGTGTGTGTCAGCTGACCAGGTGTATGGCGATCAGGACATGCACGAGGTGGTGAGGAAACACTGCATGGACTACCTGGTGAGTGACATCATCACTTTGGGAAAAGGGCCCCTGACAGCAGGGGGCCGCAACAGGGAAATACAATACAGGGGCGAAGCTCTGACCTGCGCACGTCTGCCAGTAGTGGGCGCTGTCATCCAACAATATTAACAGAAGTACTGTAACATTTGTAAAAAGTGGACTTTTTTTCCGGCAGATGAAGAACGCCGATTATTTCTCCAACTACGTGACGGAGGACTTCACCACGTACATCAACAGGAAGAGGAAAAACAATTGCCATGGCAACCACATTGAGATGCAGGCCATGGCGGAGATGTACAACAGGCCAGTGGAGGTGTATCAGTACAGCACAGGTGTGTGGGACTTCTTCTTCTTTTTCTTCTTCTTCTTGTTCACGCCTGACAATCTGCCGGCTCCGCCTCGGTGCTAAACCCCGCCTCTCCGCCCCGCAGAGCCAATCAACACCTTCCACGGCATCCACCAGAACAACGACGAGCCCATCCGAGTGAGCTACCACCGCAACATCCACTACAACTCCGTGGTCAACCCCAACAAGGCCACCATCGGCGTGGGCCTCGGCCTGCCCGCCTTCAAGCCAGGGGTACGCGCACTGTCCACACACACATACACACACACACACACACACACACACACACACACACACACACACACACACACACACACACACACACTCACATACACACACACGATCCTCCTGCAGGTTCACCTATAAAAACCTTGTCCCGACATTTACTTCCTCGACTTTGAGCTTCTTAGTAGCTCTGCTTTTCCAAAACGAGTTTGATTCTAGTATACATTGGTTTTGCTAATGACATGCTAATGATTAGCATTAGCGATTCTACATGGCGATTTTAATACCTCCAAATGTGTTAATGAAAGCTACAACTATGATGCATGTTACAATTTAACAGCTGGTGTGTAATAAGCAAAGTCCTTACAGTATTAACACTGTTTAGGGCGCAACAGGAGACTACTATTAGCAGAGACAAAACTGGCCATAAACTATACACTACGTCCACCCAACGTCTTGGACTTGGAACTGTAATGCCAACTTAATCTAATACAAATGAGACTCAGAAATCTATCAATTAAATAAGATACAACAACTGGACATCAATTATCATAATCCGCTCATTTTGCTATGAAAAAATATTTTTTATCCTAAAAAACTTATATCTAATAACACACAGAAAAGTACGGAACATTGGTAATGTTGAGTACCAAAATTGATTCCCCGGTACCGTATTGGGTCAAACAGGAACGGCAGATAGTATCCAAAACGAGCTAGTGGTTGTCTTGCTATATTTTTTGTTTGAAAAATGTAACTTTGATCAGGTTGCAAACAGCTCCTTAAAATTGAAGTGGAGTGGTAATTGTTTATTTGGCGACATCGACTGATCACAATAATACACAAAGCTCAGCTCATGACGAAATAAGTTGAATCATGCGGACACGTTTGTTACTGGATACTTTCTAACACACTTTTGCCTTGGAGACTTTGTATGTGTAAGTAATAAGCAACTGTACTGATTTGATACTTGTTTATGTTGACAGATGTCACGTTTTAGACTATAGTATTATTATTACGTATGTCTGGCTTATGTGCTATTGTGTGCTTAGCTGTTGTGTAGCTGCTAGGTCCTAGCATGTTAACCTTTCGTATATGACTTGACTAAAATAGAAGGCAAAATGGGATTTACTGGTCTTTGAAGGGAGCTGGATTTTGAGGAGCTGTTTGAAAGTCTGGCTCATTTTTACAGTTAGTGGATTTTAGGAAACAATCGACAGTATCGCTTATAAGATAAGATGTTAGAACAAGTTAATTTACACTAATATTACTTTACGGTTTGTATTCCGACGCGTAACTTCTTCCCGGAATTGGAAAAAAGCGGCGGTCAATCAAGCTAAGGTTGCAGTTGTGCAGCAAGTAGCTCGCGAGCTATCGGAGTATACAAGGGGCTTCGATCTTCCTGCAAAAATAATCTAACTATGTATGCAAAACGGTTGTACGGTATTCCGGTATTAATATAGTACCGAGATACTAATGAATCATATTCAGTACTGTACCGCCTCTGAAAAGTACCGCGCCCCCGTCAGCGTACTGGTTTACGAGCAGAGGAGCATGTTCGACAGTGCACGCACACACAGAGTACTTACAAGCAGGCGCAGTGTGTAGACAGAAAATGGAGAACGGACGCATTTTGGCTTAAAAACTAACGACAAAGGTGAAGTTATAACACTGAAACGCCCTCAGGGAGAGGGGATTTAAAGGGGAACATTATCACAATTTCAGAAGGGTTGAAACCAATAAAAATCAGTTCCCAGTTGCTTATTTTATTTTTCGAAATTTTTTTCAAAATTTTACCGGTCACGGAATATCCCTAAAAAAAGCTTTAAAGTGCTTGATCTTCGCTATTTGCGATGCCACGGTCCATTTCCCTGTGACGTCACATAGCGATTCCAATACAAACAATGGCGAATAGCACAGCAAGATATAGCGACACTAGCTCGGATTCAGACTCGGATTTCAGCGGCTCAAGCGATTCAACAGATTACGCATGTATTGAAACAGATGGTTGGAGTATGGAGGCAGATAGCGAAAACGAAATTGAAGAAGAAACTGAAGCTAATGAGCGAATAGCTATTGGCGCTATTCGGCCATTTTTGCATTAGCATCGCCGGTAAAATGTGCAGACCAACCGATCAGGACTTTCGCATTGACACTGGATCAACTTAAATCCATCGATTGGTAAGTGTTTGTTTCGCATTAAATGTGGGTGGAGGGAAACGCTGGATGTAAATATAGTTTCAAATGTACATACAGGTAGCCTAAATATCATGTTAGCATCGATTAGCTGGCAGTCATGCCGCGACCAAATATGTCTGATTAGCACATAAGTCAATAACAACAACAACACTCACCTTTGTGATTTCGTTGACTTTATCGTTGGGAATGCATCTGCTTTGAGTGTCGGAGGATATCCAGACATTTTTGCCATCTCTGTCGTAGCATCGCCGGTAAAAACCAAACGGGGGACTTTTGCGTCTCTTGACACTGGAGCAACTTAAATCCGTCGATTGCTAAGTGTTTGTTTGGCATTAAATTTAGATGGAGGGAAAGGCTAAATGTAAATATAGCTACAAATGAGGCATAATGCTGCAATATGTACTCACAACTAGCCTAAATAGCATGTTAGCATTGATTAGTATGCCGTGCTAATCGATGCACATTCTACGTAAATCAACTTGAATCCGTCCCTGATCGTGTTGTTACACCCTCCGACAACACACCGACGAGGCATGATGTCTCCAAGGTATCGGAAAACAGTCGGAAAAAACGTAAATAACAGAGCTGATTTGACGTCAGCGTTCTGACGTCGTCACTCAGAGAGTCATAAACAGAAAGGCGTTTAATTCGCCAAAATGCACCCATTTAGAGTTCGGTAATCGGTTAAAAAAATGTATGGTCTTTTTTCTGCAACATCAAGGTATATATTGACGCTTGCATAGATCTGGTGATAATGTTCCCCTTTAAGACATGGCTAGCTAGCCAGCGGCTAAAGTACATACGCAGTCGGCAGTGTTTTAGCTTCTTCTAAATCACTGATCCTTGGGATGAAACAATCCATGTAACATGTCACAGATGACGTCACGCTAACATCACGTGACACCTCTGATAAAGGCTGGAGAAGCAAGGTAGATGAAACTTGTCAGGTACAAAACTTTACCTTACTAGCTTATATAAATCAACCATTTATAAATACACATCAGTAGGCTAAATCAGTGGTTCTCAACCTTATTTCTGTGAACATTTTTTTAATTCAAGTACCCCCTAATCAGAGCAAAGCATTTTTGGTTGAAAAAAAGAGATAAAGAAGTAAAATACAGCACTATGTCATCAGTTTTTGATTTATTAAATTGTATAACATTGCAAAAAATTGCTCATTTGGAGTGGTCTTTCTTGAACTATTTGGAAAAAAATATATAAAAATAACAAAAAACTTGTTGAAAAATAAACAGGTGATTCAATTATAAATAAAGATTTCTACACATAGAAGTAATCATCAACTTAAAGTGCCCTCTTTGGGGATTGTAATAGAGATCCATCTGGATTCATGAACTTCATTCTAAACATTTCTTCACAAAAAAAAGAAATCTTTAACATCAATATTTATGGGACATGTCCACAAAAAAATCTAGCTGTCAACACTGAATATTGCATTGTTGCATTTCTTTTCACTGTTTAGGAACTTACATTCATATTTTGTTGAAATATCATTCAATAAATATATTTATAAAGGATTTTTGAATTGTTGCTGTTTTTAGAATACCTTATTTCCTTAAATAGGGGCGCTAATTAATTTAAAACCTCTTCTCACTCCTGCGCTTACCAAAGGCATGCGGTAAAAGTAAGCATGTGCCAATTATTTTAAAACCTCTTCTCACTCCGGCACTTACCAAAGGCATGCAGTAAAAATTTGAGTGTGATGTAAGCTTGGACCTTAAATCCTATTGAATAGCTCTTAATCTTCTTCCCTTTATGCGATTTCAAATTACCGGTATTGAAATCAGCCTCCCCCATTTTGAGAATGATGACAGGGGAAGTGTCACTCGTGACGTCACGAGTTTGACAAGGCGGTAATACTAAGCATGCGCTAATTTTTTTTGCGAAGCGAGTTTGACCCGGCAGTAATTCAAGGCAGGCACATACTATATACCCTGCGGCAATTCAAGGAAATACGGTATTTTCCAAAAAATCTCACATACCCCTTGACATACTTTCAAGTACCCACAGGGGTACGCGTACCCCCATATGAGAACCACTGGGCTAAATGAACCTCTTCAAAATATCCTTAATGATGTTGACAAAATAATAGTTATATAAATGACACAATATGTTACTGCATATGTCAGCAGACTAATTAGGAGCCTTTGTTTGTTTACTTACTACTAAAAGACAAGCTGTCTTTTATGTTCACTATTTTATTTAAGGACAAACTTCCAATAGTAAACATATGTTTACCGTACCCAAAGATTATGTTGTTAAAATAAAACCAATAATGCAATTTTTTTGTGGTCCCCTTTATTTATAAAAGTACCGAAAAGTATCGATATCATTTTGGTACCGGTACCAAAATGTTGGTATCTGGACAACACTACTGTGCAATGGAACAGATCTCTATGCTTTATCAAAATAAGAGTGTTTGAGGGATATCAAGGATTATACGTCAAAGATGTCGTTGTGGCCTTTGCAGCCCTTTGAGACACTTGTAATTTAGGGCTATAGAAATAAACATTGATTGATTGATTGATTATATGTCTGTGGAAATTACTTTTAGCGTTGTCGCACTCTACTGGTCAAATTTAGCATTACGTGTCTTGTGGGGGGTGCTCCAGGAGTACGGGGTCCAGGATTGGTTGCTACGCGCCGCACGGTCCCTGTACAAACAGAGCAGGAGTCTGGTAGTAAATCAGACATGGACTCCGCCGTGTCACCGGTCCTGTTCATTATCTTTATGGACAGGATTTCTTGAGCGTAGTCAGGGTGTGGAGGCTTTCCAGTTTGGTGGCCAGAGGATCGCATCCCTGCTTTATGCAGATGATCCTGCTGTCTTCATCGGGCTGGGACCTTCAGTGTTCACTGGGGCGGTTTGCAGCTGCTGGGATGAGGATCAGCGCCTCCAAATCTGACACCATGGTTGTCAGTCCGAAAAGGGTGGACTGCACGGCTTGGGTCCGGAGTATAGTTCTGCCTCAAGCGGAGGAGTGCAAGTAGCGGTATCTCGGGGTCTTGTTCACGAGTGAGGGACGAATGGAACCCGAGATTGACAGACGGATTGATGCTGCGTCTGCAGTGATGCGGTCACTGCACCAGTCGGTTGTGGTGAAGAAGGAGCTGAGCCAGAAGGCAAAGCTCTCGATTTACAGGTCCGTCTACGTTCCTACCCTCACCTATGGTCATGAACTTTGAGTACTGACCGAAAGGACAAGGTCGCGAATACAAGCGGCAGAAATGAGCTTCCACCGCTGGATGTCTGGGATTACCTTCAGGCCCCTTCTACACTAAACCGGCTATTGTTATCTAGGGTAAATCCCACCTCACCTTATCCGTGTCCACAAACACACAATGGTCATTTAAATACCCCTCCCCCTTCCCCTCCGTCAACCTGCGCAACGCGACCTAATACGCATGCGCGGAAATTGCGTACGTCATAGCCATCTTCAGTGTTGCTTTGTGTGTAAATTCTTAAGTTTAACTTATCTAAACAATATCCAGGGTTGTGGTATTTCAATTAACTGGAATCCAGTGTGCTTTGGGGCTCTATTGTAGTGAATCACACCTGACACATCATAAATTAATAAAATCTTTATTGGACTCGTAAAAGTACACAATGTGACAAAGAACATTTTACCTCAATCAAACTTGGGATCTAGATATCTGGTCAGGACAATCTTCACTCTTTTGCCTTCATTCATTGTCCATTCGTTGTTGGTGACTTAATGTATTTAAAGTCACCAACAACCTAGACGTTGAGTCCGCGACATACATGGCGGACAATAACTGATACAGTCTGCTTTGCCAGTCCAAATGCATTCGCCGTTTTCCATAGTCTTCACTCGACGGCAATGTAATACAAAGCACACGCTACCTCTTTAGTCACATCCATGGAGCCCGCATTCTCGTTGACTCTCCTTCCACAAATGGACAAAGTTTTTCGCAAAGTAGAATCACAGCTGACCTGGACATTGGAAAGTTCTCTTGCCGTCTGAGAAGTGTTGTATCCCAAATAGCTGCAATCGCTTTCTCTTAAAGGGGAACATTATCACAATTTCAAAAGGGTTAAAAACAATAAAAATCAGTTCCCAGTGGCTTGTTTTATTTTTCGAAGTTTTTTTCCGAATTTTACACCTCCCGGAATATCCCTAAAAAAAGCTTTAAAGTTCTTGATTTTCGCTATTTGCGATACGACTGTCCATTTCCCTGTGACGTCATACAGGGCTGCCAATACAAACAACATGGCGGTTACCACAGCAAGATATAGCGACATTAGCTCGGATTCACACTCGGATTTCAGCGTCTTAAGCGATTCAACAGATTACGCATGTATTGAAACAGATGGTCGGAGTATGGAGGCAGATAGCGAAAACGAAATTGAAGAAGAAATTGAAGCTATTGAGCGAATAGCTATTGACGCTATTCGGCAATAGCATGGGTGTACCTAATGAAGTGGCCCATAGCATGGCTGCCTTATTAGCATCGCCGGTAAAATGTGCAGACCAAACGATCAGGACTTTCGCATCTTGTGACACTGGAGTACCTTAAATCCGTCGATTGGTAAGTGTTTGTTTCGCATTAAATGTGGGTATCTAGTTTCAAATGTACATACAGCTAGCGTAAATAGCATGTTAGCATCGATTACCTGGCAGTCATGCCGTGACCAAATATGTCTGATTACCACATAAGTCAACAACATCAACAAAACTCACCTTTGTGATTTCGTTGACTTAATCGTTGCAAATGCATCTGCAGGTTATCCATACATGTCTGTCTTAGCATCGCCGGTAAAATGTGCGGACACTCTGGCAAATTCATTGGGGGTCTGGCGGCAGATTTCTTGCCAGTGGTGCAACTTGAATCCCTCCCTGTTAGTGTTGTTACAACCTCCGACAACACATCGACGAGGCATGATGTCTCCAAGGTTCCAAAAAATAGTCGAAAAAACGGGAAATAACAGAGCTGAGACCCGGTGTTTGTAATGTGAAAATGAAAATGGCGGGTGTGTTACCTCGGTGACGTCACGTTCTGACGTCATCGCTAAAAGACCGATGAAAGTCGTTTAATTTACCAAAATTCACCCATTTAGAGGTCGGAAATCGGTTAAAAAAATACATGGTCTTTTTTCTGCACCATCAAGGTATATATTGACGCTTGCATAGGTTTGGTGATAATGTTCCCCTTTAAGGTATTCATGTGTGATTTCCATAAGCGTCTGTACAGACAAAAGGAAATGTCTGGATGACTCGGTTCCATAATTTCAGTGGTTAGCTCCGAGTTACGAAACCGCTTTATTATGAAGCTGGCTGTGGCGCGTCCTTTCTGACTTCACTTCCTGTTTGGGGCGATGTCTTTCTGGTGTCACTTCCTCTTTGAACTCAGTTTGTAAACGTTCAATGAGTCCATACAAAGCTAAGAGCCGGAGATTCAAGAAATACACGGCGCACTTACCCGTGTGAAAAAATTGTCTGAGGAGGGGGGACCTTAAAAGGGAACATTATCACCAGACCTATGTAAGCATCAATATATACCTTGATGGTGCAGAAAAAAGACCATATATTTTTTTAACCGATTTCCAAACTCTAAATGGGTGAATTTTGGCGAATTAAACGTCTTTCTGTTTATCACTCTTTTTGCGATGACGTCAGAACGTGACGTCTCCGAGGTAATACAGCCGCCATTTTCATTTTCAACACATTGCAAACATTGGGTCTCAGCTCTGTTATTTTTCGTTTTTTCGACTATTTTTTGGAACTTTGGAGACATCATGCCTCGTCGGTGTGTTGTCGGAGGGTGTAACAACACTAACAGGGAGGGATTCAAGCTGCACCACTGGCCCAAAGATGTGAAAGTGTCTGCCGCCAGACCACAATTCAATGTGCCAGAGTATCTGCACATTTTACTGGCGATGACAGACATGGCACAGAGATGTATGGATAACCTGCAGATGCATTTGCATCGATAAAGTCAACAAAATCACAAAGGTGAGTTTTGTTGATGTTGACGTATGTGCTAATCAGACATATTTGGTCGCGGCGTGACTGCCAGCTAATCGATGCTAACATGCTATGCTAATCGACGCTAACATGCTATTTACCGGCGGTGCTAAAGCAGACATGGCACAGAGATGTATGGATAACTTGCAGATGCATTTGCAACTATATTACGTTTACTTCCACCCACATTTAATGCGAACAAAACACTTACCAATCGAAGGATTTAAGTTGCTCCAGTGTCACGAGATGCGAAAGTCCTGATCGTTTGGTCCGCACATTTTACCGGCGATGCTAACGCAGCTATTCGGCCATGCTATGGCTATGAATAGCGTCAATAGCTATTCGCTCAATTGCTTCAGTTTCTTCTTCAATACTTTTATACTCCAACCATCCGTTTCAATACATGCGTAATCTGTTGAATCGCTTAAACTGCTGAAATCAGAGTCTGAATCCGACCTAATGTCGCTATATCTTGCTGTGCTATTCGCCATTGTTTGTTTACATTGGCAGCACTGTATGACGTCACAGGGAAATGGATAGTCGCATCGCAAATAGCGAAAATCAAGCACTTTAAATCTTTTTTTAGGGATATTCCGGGACCGGTAAAATTTTGAAAAAAACTTCAAAAAATACAAGCCACTGGGAACTGATTTTTATTGTTTTTAACCCTTTTGAAATTGTCATAATGTTCCCCTTTACGGAAAGAATGAATGGGGCCATGTATCGTGAGATTTTGAGCCAAAACTACCTTCCATCGGTGAGAGCTTTGAATGGTTGACCAAGTACTTATTTTCCACCATAATTTACAAATAAATTATTTAAAATTCCTACAATGTGAATTCCTGGATTTTTTTTTCACATTCTGTCTCTCACAGTTGAAGTGTACCTATGATGAAAATTACAGACCTCTGTCATCATTTTAAGTGGGAGAACTTGCACAATCGGTGGCTGACTAAATACTTTTTTGCCCCACTATATATATATATATATATGTGTGTGCGTGTGTGTGTGTGTGTGTGTATATTTTTTATATGTGTATGTATTTATATTTTTATAAATACATGTATATATTTTCAAGAAATAGTTGAAAATATATATACCCCTCGCTACAACCCCCCATCTCCCGAATTCAGAGGTCTCAAGGTTGGCAAGTATGTTGGATGGACTTTTAATGACAAGCCGTTATGAGGCAGCTGAGACAATCGAGCCAAATGTTGAATTACAAATTCATGACGGCGCCAAATCCTTCTGTGGCGTTCCAAAAGGTATTTGTGGAGGGCTTCAACAAAGAAATAAGAGAATGGAAAGCCCAATAAGGTGGCAACTTGTCCATGGTTTACAACCCCTTCCGCCCGAATGCAACTGAGATAGGCTCCAGCACCCCCCGTGACCCCAAAAGGGACAAGCGGTAGAAAATGGATGGATGGATGGAAAGCCCGTTAATGTAGCGCATGCCAACGGCCTCATATTCTGAATATTATTCATCAGTCCAAGTTATTCCAGTTGTTTCCATTGTGGCCTAGTGGTTCGCATGTCAGCCTGACAGTCAGGAGATTGAGGGTTCGAATCCCCGTAGGAACATATATTGCCATAGGTGTGATTGTAGGTGTCATGTGACCTGAATTGGGACAACGTATTTGCACTTCAAGTAATGCTTCTCTGCCCACTCCCCAGTACGCGGAGCAGACTCTGATGAAGTCGGCCATCAAAACATCGGAGGAGTCGTGGATCGAGCAGCAGATGCTGGAGGACAAGAAGCGAGCCAGCGACTGGGAGGCCACGTGCGAGGCCATCGAGGAGCAGGTGGCCAGGGAGTCGTACCTGCAGTGGCTGCGCGACCAGGAGAAGCAGGCCCGACAGGTCAGCCCTCGGCTCCACCGGCCCTTTTATGTTTTTCATTTCCTCTCTGCCCCCCCCGCAGCCCAGGAAAGCC
Organism: Nerophis ophidion; assembly: GCF_033978795.1. NCBI lineage: Eukaryota > Metazoa > Chordata > Actinopteri > Syngnathiformes > Syngnathidae > Nerophis > Nerophis ophidion. The sequence goes on from NC_084637.1 coordinate 24,496,904, forward strand.
AGCGCCACCTGCAGCTCGGCCACGGCGTCGGCCTCCAGCGGCCTAGACGACTGGAGCGCTCGGTCGCCACGGCAACGGGACGCCGACCCCACCCACCCGGACCTGACGAGCGCCACGTCGACCGCCATCAAGCCCCCGTCCCCGGCAGGCTCCGCCCTCATCCTCAACAAACCGCCCTCGCCGTGTGCGCCAGGTAACGCTTGCCACGGACACACCAACCTGAGCCACTTCCTGTTTGGCGGGCACCTCAATAGTGTGTGTTTGTGTGTGTGTGTGTGTGTGTGTGTGTGTAGGTCCCAGTAATCCAAGTCGGCATCATTTAGAGTACAGAGCCATCATGCAGGAGATGTCACCTACAGCGTTTGGTAAGACTAAGGTCTAAGGCAGGGGTGTCCAAATTTAATTGTAAATACCTGACAGGCGAACTGCTGCAAATGTGCCCCCGTCTTGTGGACAATGTGAGTAAATGAAGTGAACGACCATGACTTGTACGTTGAAGTATACACAGCACAGCATAGACTTATATGACCCAATCCAAGCAACCTTTCCTGCTCATGGCACAAAATATTAAAATGCAACAGACACAAAAAGTCAACACGCGTGGTCACAACCTGCTCACTGAACTTTGTGGACACTAAAACACACACACACATATATATATATATATATATATATATATATATATATATATATATATATATATATATATATATATATTAGGGGTGTAGGAAAAAATTGATTCGAATACGAATCGAATCAAATACGATGTGCGATTCAGAATCGATTGTTTTTTCTTTTAACCAATCCAACAAACCACTACACAGCAATACCATAACAATGCAATCCAATTCCAAAACCAAACCTGACCCAGCAACACTAAGAACTGCAATAAACAGAACAATTGAGAGGAGACACAAACACGACACAGAACAAACCAAAAGTAGTGAAACAAAAATGAATATTATCAACCACAATATCAATATTAGTTATAATTTCAGCATAGCAGTGATTAAAAATCCCTCATTTACATTATCATTGGACATTTATAAAAAATTTAAAAAAAGAACAATAGTGTCACAGTGACTTATACTTGCATCGCATCTCATAAGCTTGACAACACACTCAGTCCAATGTTTTCACAAAGATGAAATAAGTCAGATTTTTGGTTCGTTTAACAGTTAAAATAAATTTACATTATTTCAATCAGTTGATAAAATATTGTCCTTTATAATTATAAAAGCTTTTTTTTTTTTAAATCTACTACTCTGCTAGCATGTCAGCAGACTGGGGTGGATCCTGCTGAAAATCCTATGTATTGAATGAATACAGAATCATTTTGAATTGGAAAAATATCTTTTTTGAATCGAGAATTGCGTTGAATCGAAAAAAATCTATATTTTATCGAATCGCGACCCCAAGAATCGATATTGAATCGAATTGTGGGATACCCAAAGATTCGTAGCCCTAATATATATATATATATATATATATATATATATATATATATGTGTATATATATATGTATGTATATATGCGTATATATATATGTATGTATATATGTGTATATATATATGTATATATGTATGTATATATGTGTGTAGAGGTTTCCTTCGTCTGCCCCGGGTTTCTTCGGCCAACAGTACCACACAGTTTGTTACACCGTTTTATTTTCTTTACAAAATGAATCTTGTTCAGTCTCTCTCCAGCTTTTCAGCTGTCTGCTCTCTCGTTCGTCTCTCTCCCTTCTTGGTCTCCAGCGCTGCTAATAAAGGGAACAGATGATTAGATAACTCGTTCCAGCTGAGGTATCCACTCACCTGTTGGGTGCTTCATGGCCGGCCCCTGCACACACCCCGCCCGCGGGGAACGCGTGGAACATACCCCTCTCCACATGCCTCCCCCGCCAGACTCAGGCGGTGCACCCGTCCGGCCGCGCCCCCCATAGCAGGGAGAGAGAGGAAGTCGGCCACGTTTGACACGCGCCCGGCCTGTGGATAAATATATATATATGTGTGTATGTAAATATGTATATATGTATGTATGTATATGTATGTATGTGTATATATATGTATATATATTTATGTGTATATGTGTATGTAAATATGTATATATGTATGTATGTATATATATGTATATATACGTATGTATGTATTTATATCTATGTGTATATATTTATGTATGTATGTATGTGTGTGTATATATATGAGTGTGTGTGTGTGTGTGTGTGTGTGTGTGTGTGTGTGTGTGTGTGTGTGTGTGTGTGTGTGTGTGTGTGTGTGTGTGTATATATATATACACACATATATATATATGTATATATATATAAGGGCTGCGAATCTTTGGGTGTCCCACGATTTGATTCAATATCGATTCTTGGGGTCACGATTCGATTCAAAATCGATTTTTTTTTTTTCTCCATTCAACACGATTCTCGATTCAAAAACGATTTTTTTCCCGATTTAAAAGGATTCTTTATTCATTCAATACATAGGATTTCAGCAGGATCTACCCCAGTCTGCTGACATGTAAGCAGAGTAGTAGATTTTTGTAAAAAAGCTTTTATAATTGTAAAGGACAATGTTTTATCAACTGATTGCAATAATCTCAATTTGTTTTAACTATTAAACAAACCAAAAATCTGACTTATTTTACCTTTATGAAAATATTGGACACAGTGTGTTGTCAAACTTATGAGATGCGATGCAAGTGTAAGCCACTGTGACACTATTGTTCTTTTTTTTAATTTTTATAAATGTCTAATGATAATGTCAGTGAGGGATTTTTAATCACTGCTATGCTGAAATTATAATTAATATTGATACCGTTGTTGATTATATTAATTTTTGTTTCACTACTTTTGGTTTGTTCTGTGTCGTGTTTGTGTCTTCTCTCAATTGCTCTGTTTATTGCAGTTCTGAGTGTTGCTGGGTCAGGTTTGGTTTTGGAATTGGATTGCATTGTTATGGTTTTGCTGTGTATTGTTTTGTTGTATTGATAAAACAAAAAAGAGAGAATCGATTCTGAATCGCACAACGTGAGAATCGCGGTTCGAATTCGAATATATTTTTTTCCCACACCCCAATGTGTATAAAGATGTGTAAAAAAATAAATAAATATATATATATACATAAATGTGTATAAAAATATATATGTATAAATATATATATGTATAGTGATGTGTAAAAAAAAAAGATATATATATAGATATGTATACATTAATGCATGTGTGTGTATGTATGTATATATATATATATATATATATATATATATATATATATATATATATATATATATATATATATATATATATATATATATATATATGTATGTATGTATGTATGTATGTATGTGTGGGAAGAAAAATCACAAGACTACTTCATCTCTACAGAACTGTCATGAGGGGTTTTCTCAATCATCAGGAGATTTTAATGGAAGCATTCACATACCACGGTTTATATAGGGCACAGAACGGATAGGTACAGGCAGGCGTAGGGGCGTGGTGATTGCCTCATGTGTTACCTAGGACAGTGGTCCCCAACCACCGGGCCGCAGAATTTTTTATTAAATCAACATAAAAAACAAAATATACACTTACAATTAGTGCACCAACCACAAAAACCTCCCTTTTTCATGACAAAAACGTCCCTTTTTCATGACAAAGAAAAAAAATAAATAAATAAATTTTAAAAATAAGGACCCCCCCACCATGGGCCGCGGGACAAATTATTAAGCGTTGACCGGTCCGCGGATACAAAAAGGTTGGGGACCAGTGACCTAGGAGGTGTCTCCTTCTGTGACGGCATGCTGATACAATTTCACTGCGCTTGTTGAGGGATGACAGCTGTGGTTGGTATATAATAAACAATTTCTCTTTTAAGCATAGGATGCATCTTTTATTACCACTGTTGTAAAGTGTGCTGGATGCAAGAATTTGCCATGTTATGGAATATTCAACATTATTGTCTTAGAGGTTCCAAATGTGCTTGCTGAGTTCTGTAGAATTCCGCAGATTTTGTTTTTAAAAGAAGCCTTGTGATTGTTCCATCTGGTTTTGAACTCCCCCTCGGTTAATCCTACGTACGTGTCGGATGTGTTAATGTCCTTGCGTGTTACCTTCGATTGGTAAACGAGTGATGTTTGTTATCACCCCCCTTTGAGAGGGCAATTAGGTTTTTTGCGGCAGTTACATTTGTGCTTTATTGTGATTTTAAATAATTTGTTGTATGTTATTCATACAGCTGTAGCTCAATTTAATGCTGTTCTTGTTGAATACCTTTCTTAGGGTGTTGCCTTTGGGGAAGTGTTTGTCGATCAGAGTGAGGAGCTTGTGGCCAACATTTGTTGAGACGTTTTTGCTGTATGGGGGGTTGTACCAGATGATGATGTTTCGTTTTCTGCTCTTTTTTGGTTGGTTTCCTGGCGTGGGTTCGTAGGTGAGGGTGAAGTTGTATCCACTTTCATCAAGTGCTTTCTGGTACGGCGGTTGTTACTTGGTCGAATTCAGCTTTGAATATTCAATAACATGTCAAATTCTTGCATGCAGCACACCTTACAACAGTGGTAATAAAAGATGCGACCTATGCTTAAAATAGAAACTGTTTATTATATATCACCCAGAGCTGTCATCCTTCAACAAGCACAGTGAAATTGTATCAGCATGCCATCACAGAAGGACACACCTCCTAGGTAACACATGAGCCAATCACCACGCCCCTACATCACCTGCCTGTACCTACCCGTTCTGTGCCCTATATAAACCATTGTATGTGAATGCTTCCGTTAAAATCTCCTGATGTTTGAGGGAACCCCTCATGAAACAGTTCTGTAGAGATTAAATAGTCTTGTGATTTTTTTTCCCCACACATACATATACTGCGCTCTACCACAGTATCGAGCACTATTCTCTGGATAATCTGATTAAGACATAAATACATATATATATATATATATATATATATATATATATATATATACATATATATATATATATATATATATATATATATATATATATATAGTTACTTTACATGCAGTCGGCTTTCGGACAAATTTTTTTTGCCCACTGCGGCCCGCAGGTCAAAAAGTTTGGACACCCCTGGTCTAAGGTCTTCTGTGACCACTGTGACCCCTGTGGGCGTGTCATTTAAACTCTGTGTGTGTGTGTGTGTGTGTCTGTGCGCCTGTGCGCCTCGCTGAAGGTTTGACCGACTGGGAGGACGACGAGATCCTGGCGTCGGTCCTGGCCGTGTCCCAGCAGGAATATTTGGACAGCATCAAACATCAGGGCGGCGGCGTGCAGCATCGAGAGCGTGAAGCCTCACCTGACAGCAGCTGATGGACACAACACACGCATGTGTGACCTCTGACCCCGACCCCACTCGTCACCTCCGACCCATCAGAAGACCGCCAGGGATACATCCGACCCGAAAGAAAGAAACGCAGTCTCTCCCTCCATTCCTTCTCTCCGCCGCCATCATGGATCCTCCCAGCTTGTCTTGGTTTTACGAGCCACCCGCCAACCCCACGCTAGCCGACCGCGCCATTTACGATTGCCGATCACTTTGTCGAAGGAGCCGCTCCGTCGGCGAATACGCGTCACACGTTGCGTCCGTGATGGGCGTGGTCACATGACCTCGCCTTCAATCATATTTATTTATTCTGGTTTGCACATGTGCAGTGAAAGCGCTACATTCACACACGTTTCCGCGGCGTTAGCCGCTAGCAGTTAGCCGGGACAAAGGGAACTTCATACCAGGTTAAAATGTTCGCGCGAGACGCCTTCGTAGAAATGTGGGAATGCATTTTACCGAGTTAACGTTAGCACCCTGCTTACGGGCTCGTTGAGGTCACATCCTGACATTTTACCGAGTTAGCGTTAGCACCCTGCTTACGGGCTCGTTGAGGTCACATCCTGGCCGGCCTTCAGCGCTCACCGCTATCGACCACGCAAGCACAATGGCGTGCGAATGAGGCTAACCCAAAAGAAAAGAGCGCGGCGAGTCCGACGCCACATGCTATGTTAGCATGTTGTCAACGCTAACGCCTGAAGTCTTACTGTCGTACAATTGAGAAGTACTTCCTGTCTTCAGCCAGTGTGTTTACGTTCCATCGTCCGCTTTGAGACTTTTTTTTTTTAATTTTTTAAAATATAACATCTAGCTCTTCCTCTTCTTACCGCCTTCATCATCATCATCGCCACAGACTTCTTAGCAGCATGTTTGATCACGACCAATATCACCATGGAGACAAAAGCGACAAATGAAAAAAACGGGAAAAAAAAAACAAACAAAAAAGGTAGAGAATTGTCATACTTATCCTCTTGATGATTGATTATTGTTGTTATTATTAATAATAATATAAGTTTGTTTTATTTCATCGCTTGGGATGAAAATATTTTTTTTCTTGGAATAAAAAGAGGAAAATGTTTCGGACAAGATGTGCCGAGTGGTCTTTAAAGAAGTGATGACGACTTGTTTTGTGACGGGCCATTTTTATATATCTTTTTTTAACCTTTAGGCCTCCCCTCAAGTCCCGAAAAGGTCCCGTAAGTCAGATATATATATTTACTCGATGCTTGAATATCCAGATCAGAGATGCTCAAAATGTGAAATTTGGCTCGTCATGTCATTTTGTTTGGTCCTGTCACGACAAATTTCTTCCCCCCTACAAAAACCTTCCCCCCGGAAGACATTTGGCGTGACAGCCCCTCTAATGCCTGAAGGACCCCAATGAGGGTGTGATAATACCAAGTTATATGACTCTTAAGCGTTACAGCTGCAAAATTAGCAAAGAAAAAATAGCTTGAAATTTTAGCATGCTGGAATGCTAATATTTTTCCTCACCGTTATTTTTCACCAATGACAATCAGCCAATTATAATGCTTTTAAAACAGGCAGCTGTGAGGGCTGCTTTAAGGTCCTTCCACCCTCATTGGGGTCCTTCAGGCATTAGAGGGGCTGTCACACCAAATGTATTCCGGGGGGAAGAAATTAGGCGTGACGGCCCCCTACAGGGTGGCTACCAAGTGCAATAATATCATCACTGTTACCATGTTTCCATTTACATTAAGGCACTGTGAAAACAGCAATTGTAGATTTTACGGTAAAAATAACGAGCAATGTGCGACAGTTTTTCAATTTATATTGATGCACTGCTATGTGTAGATTATACAGCATTTTTTTTTTTAATGGCAGCTCACTCACCAAGATGTTTACGTAAGAACAGTGGTACAGCTTTTCATGATTTGTGTACTTTTTGATAATACAGGCACATAATTTACTTATATGACCCCAGCCACACAACCTATCCTAGTCATAGTGCAGGAAAAAAAAAGTCAAAACACAACCTGCTCACTGAAATTTGTGGATGTTATAAAAAAAAAAAGTCCCATCACTATAACAGAACATTACACCCATTTGAATCCATTACGAGGCATGATGGGAAAATGCAAAACCCCTCTGCACATATCCATGTTTAACTTTCAGCTGATTAAATACAAAACTTTAGAGAGGTCGTCACAGAAGTAAACAAAGTAGGAGTTGGTCTTTTACATATTCTTAATGACCAATCATATTGTTAAAGTATGTAAACACACACACATATATACATATATATATATATATATACCGTATTTCCTTGAATTGCCGCAGGGCATTGAGTATGGGCCTGCCCTGAATTACAAAATGATTAGCGTATGCTTAGTATTACCGCCTGGTCAAACGCGTGACGTCACGAGTGACACTTGTCATCATTTTCAAAATGGAGGAGGTTGATTTCAATACCGGTAATTTGAAATCGCCTAAAGGGAAGAAGATTAAGAGCTATTCCGTAGGATTTAAGGTCCAAGTTTACATCACACTCAAATTTTTACTGCATACTTTTGGTAAGTGCCGGAGTGAGAAGAGGTTTTAAAATTATTAACGCATGCTTACTTTTACCGCATGCCTTTGGTAAGCGCAGAAGTGAGAAGAGGTTTTAAATTAATTAGCGCCCCGGCGGCAATTCAAGGAAATACGGTATATACACACATATACATACATATATACATATATATATATATATATATATATATATATATATATATATATATATACATACATATATATATATATATATATATATACACATATATATATATATATATATGTGTACATATATATACACATGTACATACATATATTTGTATACATATATATACTATATATATGTATATATATATACACATGTATATATACATATATATGTATATAAATACATATATATATATATATATAAAAATAAATAAAATGTATTTATATATGTGTATATTTACATACATATATATATATCCGGGGGAAGCTTAAAGTAAAGCCGCTGCTTTTCCACATCGAGAGGAGCCAGATGAGGTGGTTCGGGCATCTGGTCAGGATGCCACCCGAACGCCTCCCTAGGGAGGTGTTTAGGGCACGTCCGACCTGTAGGAGGCCACGAGGAAGACCAAGGACACTTTGGGAGGACGATGTCTCCCGGCTGGCCTGGGAACGCCTCGAGAACCCCGAGAAGAGCCTGACGAAGTGGCTGGAGAGAGGGAAGTCTGGGCTTCTCTGCTTAGGCTGCTGCCCCCGTGACCCGACCTCGGATAAGTGGAAGAAGATGGATGGATATATATATATATATAAAAAAAAAAAAAATATATATATATATATATATATATATATATATATATTGATATATATATATACACACACACACACACACACACACACACACACACACACACACACACACTGTGTAAATATTGGCTTCATTTTGAAAGAAAGTTACCCGTCAAATTGTGCACTGAGTTACAGGTCAGGCCTGGGGCGGCATAGCTCGGTTGGTAGAGTGGCCGTGACAGCAACTTGAGGGTTCCAGGTTCGATCCCCGCTTCTGCCAACCTAGTCACTGCCGTTGTGTCCTTGGGCAAGACACTTCACCCACCTGCTCCTAGTGCCACCCACACTGCTTTGAAAATGTTACTTAGATATTGGGTTTCACAATGTAAAGCGCTCTGAGTCACTAGAGAAAAACGGTATATAAATATACTTCACTGGTGGGAGTCTCGCATGAGGGGTCGAAATCTTGGCCACAGCTTCTCTCCCTCTCGATCCCTTGTGTGTGTTTGCAGGTTCCGCACCTGCAGCTGGTTGGGCCTCATCTGCTGGAATGGATATCAGCTGGGACCTCATCCCTGTTTTCTTGCACACTCTTTTTTTTCTTTTTTTTATATGAAATATTATTTTTTGTACGTTTACCCAAGGGCTCGTCTCCCCCATTGTCATAAAAACTGCATAAATAGTTTTTACGGTAAAAGAAAAACAACAACAATTGGTAGCTCACTTGCCAACATTTTCAAAATAAAAACAACCGTGGTATTTTTTTTCTAAATTTTAAAAATTAAAATCCCAATTAAACAAAAACCAGATCACAACGGAAGTTTAGTTTCCTCTCCTGACACCGGACTATTTTATTTTTCAAAGTAAAAGTGGGGATACTACGTTACCCGCGTGCCTGGTTAAAATGTACGTCTACCGAAACCCCTGCGCACATATCACACGTAAGCGAAGGCAAAAAAAGATTTGAACAAGAGCTTTTTACAATAATGTAGTACAGTATTTTTCTCACAGGCCCTACTTTAACTTTAAAAGGAGGCTTTGTTTCTTGTGACGTCACATCCGTTTATCTGAATTCACACGAGCGTAGTGTAACATCTGATTAGCTATGTTATTCTTATTTTTGCGAGGAAAGTCATTTGTGTTAGGCACGAATTCTATGTACGTATTAACGGGTCACATTACTATTATGTTCAGGTAACACATTTAGTGTATTGTGATTTATTTTATTTTTTACAGTCCCGTCAATTGGTTCCTACCTGTTGTTTCCGTGTGTCCGAATAGGGAACGGACAAGGAAAGAGCTAGTGAAATCGCCCTATGTTGTCATACAAAGAGAAGTCGAGCTTATTTTGACGCTCTAGTATTTCTAGCAAATAAGATAACAAAAGTACTTTCTAAACAACTCAACTGTGACCCGCCTTCAACCCACGGCCGTCGAAGTGGGTGAGAGACCTAATAATAGGCTGACAGTAAGATTAAAGGCCTACTGAAACCCACTACTACCGACCAGGCGGTCTGATAGTTTATATATCAATAATGAAATATTAACATTGCAACACATGCCAATACGGCCTTTTTAGTTTACTAAATAGCAATTTAAAATTTCCCTCGAAGTGTTGTGCTGAAAACGTCGCGGTATGATGACGCGTATGATGACGTATGTGTTTGACGTCACCAGTTGTAGCGGACATTATTTTCCGGCCCGATCCAAGCTAAAAGTGGCCTGCTGTAATCGCATAATTACACAGTATTCTGGACATCTGTGTTGCTGAATCTTTTGCAATTTTTTCAATTAATAACGGAGAAGTCAAAATAGAAAGATGGAGTTGGGAAGCTTTAGCCTTTAGCCACACAAACATACTGGGATTCCTTGTTTAAAATTCCCGGAGGTAAAGCTTTCCTATGGATCAGAGCGGTCAAGCGAACATGGATCCCGACCTAATGTCAACCAGCAGTTTTCGGTGAGAAAATTGTGGTAAAAAGTCGCCACTTACCGGAGATCAGCTGAGCTTGTGCCGTCCATACAGCTGCCGTCGACTTCCATCAGACACTGGCCTCAAAACACCCGTGGACACACCATTCCGCCTATCAGGTACTATTAAACTCACTAAAACTCTAGCAACACAATAGAAAGATAAGGGATTTCCCAGATGTATCCTAGTAAATGTGTCTAAAAACATCTGAATCCATCCCAATGCATCGCGTTTTTATTTTTTTTAACTTGATTTTTTTTTTTTTCTAGTCCCTTGCTATCAATATCCTCAAATCAATCAATCAATGTTTACTTATATAGCCCTAAATCACTAGTGTCTCAAAGGGCTGCACAAACCACCACGACATCCTCGGTAGGCCCACATAAGGGCAAGGAAAACTCACACCCAGTGGGACATCGGTGACAATAATGACCCAGTGGGAGGTCACAAATCTTTCATCCTCGCTCAAATTAATAGATAGATAGATAGTACTTTATTGATTCCTTCAGGAGAGTTCCTTCAGGAAAATTAAAATTCCAGCAGCAGTGTACAGAGTTGAGATCAATTTAAAGAAAAAAGTAAAAAGTAAATAATGGGGGTTTAAAAGGAAACAAAATAGAGAAATATTACAAAAAATAATAAAAACAATGGGAATAACAATATAACAGTAAAATAAGAATATAACAAGACAAAGTAGGCAGTAGTGACCATGTTATGAAAATGTATTGCACTGTTAATGTTTTGCATCCCCTGTCATCCTAATACCCCCCACCCCCCGTCCCAGAGAGGAGTTGTACAGTCTAATGGCGTGTGGGACAAAGGAGTTCTTGAGTCTATTAGTCCTGCACTTGGGATGAAATGTGGAATGTGGAGATTGTCATTTTCTCGGTTGAGTTTATACCAAAATAGATACATAGATGATACAGCAGAGGATTGGGAGAATGTCATGTGGTCAGATGAAACCAAAACAGAACTTTTTGGTATGAACTCAACTTGTCGTGTTTGAAGGAAGAAGAATACTGAGTTGCATCCCAAGAACACCATACCTACTGTGAAGCATGGGGGTGGAAACATCATGCTTTGGGGCTGTTTTTCTGCTAAGGGGACAGAACGATTGATCCGTGTTAAGGAAAGAATGAATGGGGCCATGTATCATGAGATTTTGAGCCAAAACCTCCTTCCATCAGTGAGAGCTTTGAATGGTTGACCAAATACTTATTTTCCACCATAATTTACAAATAAATTCTTTAAAATTCCTATAATGTGAATTCCTGGATTTTTTTTCACATTCTGTCTCTCACAGTTGAAGTGTACCTATGATGAAAATTACAGACCTCTGCCATCATTTTAAGTGGGAGAACTTGCACAATCGGTGGCTGACTAAATACTTTTTTGTCCCACTGTATGTCTCTAACAGTGGAAATACATATATGATGAACATTTCAGACCATTCCCTAATTTGTAAGTGGGAGAACTTGCAAAATTGCACAGTGTGGAAATACTTGTGGACCTCACTGTAGCTAAATAATGAGACCAAATATGAACTTCACAGCATAAAAACAACTGCAGATATGATCTGTAAATGAAAAGACTAATATTTGTAGTAGGAAAAAAACTGCATACATCCATTCATCCATTTTTTAACGCTTGTCCCTTTTTGGGGTGGCAGGGGGTGCTGGAGCCTACGTCAGCTGCATTTGGGCAGAAGGCGGTGTACACCCTGGACAAGTCGCCATCTCAGCACAGGGCCAACAACAAACTTATCCTTTTTCTCATGGGCGTCACGATCACAACAGCGGGCCACTCGTCATGTCAATCAAATGCGTCACTTAGCGATGCATGAAGAAGTCCACATTTATCTCTCGCCGATTAATGCATAAATTGTAGACCCCTCAGATGTAAAGACATGATGTGCCTCCAATCTTTTTTTCTCTAAATATCGAAAGTGTCAAATGAAGTGAAGTTGTGGCGAGAATAAAATGGTTTAAATCATTAAAACCTTTTTCTTAAGACTGCATTAATTCACCCCATCCCATTTTAAGTATTTGTTTTTCCATGATCGCTTATATATTTGCCTCTAAACCTTTCAAAATACGCTCAAATCTGCACTAACCTACTCAGTGGCCTAGTAGTTATAGTGTCCGCCCTGAGATTGGTAGGTCGTGAGTTAAACCCCGGCCGAGTCATACCAAAGACTATATTAATGGGACCCGTTACTTCCCAACTTGGCACTCAGCATCAAGGGTTGGAATTGGGGGTTAAATCACCAAAAATGGTTCCCGGGCGTGGCACCGCTGCTGCCCACTGCTGCCCACTGCTCCCCTCACCTTCCAGGGGGTGATTAAGGGTGATGGGTTAAATGCAGATAATAATTTCGCCACATCTAGTATGTGTGACAATCATTGGTACTTTAACTTAACTGATGCTGGTGAATAAACAGTAGCCAAATTGGACCCTAAACCAATGTTTTTAAAACCACTGTGACGCTGCATACTAGTGAGATATTGTCCGGTGAGCCGTGGGAAATGATGCAACTTCACCTAATTGGTCCAAAAAATATTTGCAAATCAACAATTATAACCCGCAAATAATGTGCCGTTGTCTAGTGCCTGTGCTTGTGTAACCATGTAATGCTCCATATCAGTAGGTGGCAGCAGGTAGTTTATTGCTTTGTAGAGGTCGGAACGTGTCAAGGATTGTTGCGATCCCAATATGCAGCGCACAGCAGGAGACGGCGTGCAGGTAAAAAGGTATGTAACGCTTAAACCAAAAATGAACAAAACGGAAAGGAAACGGCATGGAGGCATAGGGACGGCTATGCAAAACGAAAGTCAAACTGAACTGGCTACAGAGTGAACAAAAACAGAATGCTGGACGACAGCAAAAACTTACAGCGTGTGGAGCAGAGACGGCGTCCACAGAGTACATCCGAACATGACATGACAAACAACAATGTTCGCACCAAGAAGGAAAGCGTCCGCACAACTGAAATAGTCTTGTTTGCCAATAGAAAGCAGGTCAGGGAAGAGCGCTTAAAAGAAGGCGAGAAGCTGCTACAGGAAACCACCAACAAAACAGGAAAGGCCACCAAAATAACAGCGCAAGACAGGAAAACGACAACAAACTCAAAATAATGTACAACAACCTGGTGGAGCTTCATTGTTTAACATTTTCTGCTGTTGGTGCACCCCTGTAGTTTGTTTATTAAAAAAATGCACCTTGGCTCAAAAAAGGTTGAAAAACATTGGTTTCGACCAGGGGTCTCAAACACACGAGACGTTATTTTGCGGCTCGCACCTCGATGTGCAACTGTAATGTTGGCGCGACCCGCGAGTTTTATATGGATGCCACTTTACGGCATCATATTTGTATACCCTGAATATTTTCCGGAAGACTTACAATTGTCAGTGCCCCTCCATCCAGGGGTATACATTGTAAGGGTCAAATACCATGAGACATTATAAAGACACAGAAACAGAGATTAGAAGACGAACCAGTGATTGCTTTTCTCGTACGAGGAGAGTAACTGGAGCAGTTGTCAGTTACAGGCTCCTAATTTACTCTGAAAACTTTCTCCACTCTTCTCACCTTTTAATTCATTTGGGAAAGCCCTACATTACAAAAACACACACAGCGGCACTAAAGGAGGGGGGGGGGGGGGTAATTGCAGCTGTGTTGGAAACCTAACACCTGTGGTGAGAACTTAACACATGCAAATACAGACTACAGAGGATACAGCAACTTCCTGCATTGCTCTGTGCCATCTGTCAATTCCTCTTTGAAGTTGGTAGGTCAACCTAATTTCAATCCAACGCCAAGTTTCATTTTTTCTTCAGCTTGTCTACACAATGCATGAGCAAACAATCATATTTGAATAAAATGAGATAACTTATTTACAATTAATCCAACATCCATTCTCTTAGATTTCGCACGAACAACAATTTTGAGGGGGCACCGCGGAGGTACTGCCTTTGGAGTCATCTAAAACCTGTACAATCAGCTTGCCAGCCCAATCACATGTGGTATTTGGCCTCTGTAGACGTAATAGGCAACTGCAAGACATAGTTGATCAGCAGACACACAGGTCACACTGAGGGTGGCCGTATAAACAACTTTAACACTGTTACAAATATGTGACACACTGTGGACCCACACCAAACAAGAATGACAAACACATTTTGGGAGAACATCCACACTGTAACACAACAGAAAAAATACCCAGAATGCATTTCAGCCCTAACTCTTCTGGGCTACAGTATACACCCCCCAACCCCGCTCCCTATTGTAGCCCTTGAAGAGTTAGGGCCGCATTGGATTCTGGGTATTTGTTCTGTTGTGTTTATGTTGTGTTACAGTGCGGATGTTCTCTCAAAATGTGATTTTCAATCTTGTTTGGTGTGGGTTCACAGTGTGGCGTATATTTGTAACAGTGATAAAGTTGTTTATACGGCCACCCTCAGTGTGACCTGTATGGCTGTTGACCAAGAATGTCTTGCAGTCACACTGCAAGTCACAGAACAAGTAACTACAGGCCGGCACATTATTTGTATGGTGGAAAAGTGGACTAGACGCCAGGTTGTAGAGGATGTGAATGACAGCGCCATCACGGCACGCCCTTAAAGTTGTTGTCCGGGTGAAAATCGGGAGACTTATTGCCCCGGAAGATTGTCGTGAAGGGTACTGATATTCGGGGGTTTCCCGGAAAGATCGCGAGAGTTGGCAAGTATGTCGCTAGGGCGGGAAAGCCATTTGTAGAGGGTGAATTTGTGGAAAAATGCTTGTTTGACTATTTTAAGAAATCTTTTCTTGCGGCCCAGCCTCACCCAGTGTCTGCATCCAGTGGCCCCCTGGTAAATTAAGTTTGAGACCCCTGTCCTAGACCATCGCCTGAAACCCGGAAGTTCACAAGATCGCAACCCACCTGTACTTCCGGTTTCACTGTCGATAAAAAACAACATAATTTTGGTTTGTTTTTCCATTTCTAACATGTGCGTAGATATTTCTGCAGATGTCAGTTTTTGTTGAGTCGTGTCCAAAATTATTTATATGTCGGGCTTCAAAGACATTTTAGCCAATCACACAGGAGCTGTAAAATGCCTGCTTTTACTTTGGAAAAATAAAATATTCCGGTGTCAAAATGTGAAAAAAAAACATCTGTTTTAATCTATTTTTCCATTTCTATTTACCAGGATTCAAAATGTTAGTAATATGAAATAAAAAACAAAAACCATATTATTCTTGCTCTTCGACACCAAAACATTTTTTTTTTTAATTCAAATAAAGCAATCGGGCGGAAGGCGTCGTACACCCTGGACAAGTCACCCCTTCATCGCAAGACCAACACAGATAGACAGACAACATTCACACTCACATTCACACAGGAGGGCCAATTTATTGTTGCCAATCAACCTGTCCGGGAATCTTAATTCAAGCTGAAAGGCTCTTCAGTTCATTCGAATCGAGGGCTCTTTGAAGGGAGCCGGATCTTGAGGAGCCCTTCCTATCAAAGGGCTGTTAAAAAGAATGGCACTTATTTATCATAGGTCATTTTTTAACGGTTGTTTTTTTTCTATCAATGAAGCAATCATAGCATCAGTTATACGATAAAATGCGGCTCCAAAATATTTAATTTACACAAATATTAAAGTATTGGTGGGAATCAATAATTACGTTTTAAAACGTATACATTTTTCTGTTTTTATATATGTATATTATTTGTTTTAATTAAAACAAACGCAAAATTTACATGTACATAAAAAAACGGGTCCCAAACGAACCGCTCACATTTGGGAATCGTTTCTTATTGTTTACTTACTGAGTCGTTCAAAGGACTCGATTCTTTCGCGAAAGTCACATCTCTAGCACGGCAGCAGAGAGCGAGAGAGAGAGAGAGAGAGAGAGAGAGAGAGAGAGAGAGAGAGAGAGAGAGAGAGAGAGAGAGAGAGAGAGAGAGAGAGAGAGAGAGAGTCTCCCTGTGGAACATCGCCGCTGCTGGTCGGACATTCTTCCCACCGCGGCCTGGCTAAGACACGTCCGCCGTGGGTACAACACTCGCCAGTTTTAGCCCGAAGTCGGACGCGGGGTGTCGGCCCTGCGCTTGGCCTCGCGCCGCGTGCTAGCAAGAAGTTAGCATGGCGGAGAACCACAAGCTGGTGGCCGAGGATAAGTCCACCAAGCCGGGCCTCGCCGAAGGTAAGACGCCGAGACTGGAACCCTTGTTAGCATCACTTTCACGTAATAGTTCAAACCGAATGTGTATGTTTCCTACTGACTGCTCAGCGTAAGCCATGTTTGTGGCAACTTTTCATTTCGGACATGGTCGAGTGGACGCAAGCAGCTAATAATGCTAGTTAGGTGAGCAGGTGCTGACGTGGCCAGGTAGTGTTTGCCCAGCTCCACTCCATTGAAAGCCTGCTTGTGTCTAGTTGCGACCACGCCTCCTGACGTTATGAACCCCCCCCCTGCGGCCAGGTAGTGTTTGCCCAGCTCCACTCTGATGAACGCCTGCTTGTGTCTAGCCGTGGCCACGCCTCCCGAGGGAATGTTTCTTCACCAGTGCACATGAACCTGCTGTTAAAGGCCTACTGGAATGAGATTTTCTTATTTAAACGGGGATAGCAGGTCCATTCCATTTGTCATACCATTGTGATCAAAATGATTCAACCCCCACACAATTTTGGTGTTTTAGCAAGTTGGACATTTATTCCGTATTTTGTTTATAGTCATATCAAATGAAGATGCATTAAATAGATAAATGCAACTTGAATCACATTATATTTTGTAACATACCAAACAGTGTCATTTCTTTTAACATCTCATTGACAAAATTATTCAACTCCTTGAAGATCATAACTCTTAAGAACAGAATTTGAATAAGGTTTTTTTCAATCAGGTGTTGAAAACACCTGTAGATGTGATTAGAACCATAGCGAGCAACAATTAAACTGATTGAAAAAGACTGTGACGCTCAGCTTCTTGTAGATCAGGGGCGCTCACACTTTTTCTGCAGGCGAGCTACTTTTCAATTGACCAAGTCAAGGAGATCTACCTCATTCCTATTTATAATTTATATTTATTTATTTATGAAAGAGACATTTTTGTTAACAAGTTAATGGTGTTTAATGATAATACAAGCATGTTTAACACACATAGATTACTTTCTTTCATGAAGACAAGAATATAAGTTGGTGTATTTGATTCTGATGACTTGCATTCATTGGAATTAGACAGTGGTGCTGATAACGTCCGCATTTTCAAATGGAGGGAAAAAAAAGTCCTCCTTTCTGTCCAATACCACATGAAAGTGGTTGGATTTGGCATCTCATTTGTCCAACTTGCATACTCCTTTTTAAACACTTTATGAGAGTAGCATATGTGTGTGGCTCTTTAATGTCTGGCAGCAGGTGAGTGACGTCTGTGAGTGTGCGGGTGGGCAAGCAAGTGAGAAAGCGGTCGCTGATGGCGGGGGAGAAATACATTGGCATCAAACTCCGTAGCTTGCTAGCTTGTGCACGCTAGCTTTCTGAGACTCTTATTTTGTTAGCACAGGCAGGATGAAACAGGTCTTTTATGGTGAAGACAGGAACTGTGCTGTCGGTCTTTAGAGTTTTGACAGTAGGTACGGAGTCTAGAGTCCGCCCTGTTAGTGATTTTTTTCTTAAATATGAGCTCGCAGCAGCCAGCGTCATCTCACAAGATCCTCGGGTGCCGAGAATGTCAAACAACTGACGAAAGTGAAGTCTTGGTATGATTGATGATTGCTCATTTTTATGTCTATTTTTTAATGTCTGGCTTGAGATCGACTGACACACCCTCCGAGATCGACCAGTCAATCGCGATCAACGTAATGGGCACCCCTGTTGTAGATGTTCAATGGTGTATTTGCAACATGGTGAAGTCCAGGGAGTGGTCAAAGAAGTCAAGAGAGGAGTTGATTTCTCTTCATAAGAAAGGATGTGGATATAAGAAAATAGCAAAGACATTACACATTCCAAGAGACAAAGTTGGGAGCATAATTCGCAAGTTTAAAGATAAAGGCACAGTGGAAACACTACCTGGGCGTGGTAGAAAGAGGATGCTGTCCGGTAATTTAAGCGTACAGTGGTGAAACCCCCCCCGGGTAACAGCTGAGGAACTACAACAGGACATTGCAGAAGGGGGAACGCAGGTTTCGTCCCAGACAATAAGGCGCGCACTACGAGATGAAGGCCTCCATGCCAGAACTCCCAGGCGCACCCCACTTCTGACTACCCGGCACAAGAAAAATAGACTCCAGTATGCCAAAAACCATCTGGACAAACCCCAAAGGTTTTGGGAAACTGTTCTATGGAGTGATGAGACAAAACTGGAACTCTTTGGGCCTATGAATCAACGTTATGTCTGGAGGAGAAAAAATTAAGCTTACAAAGAGAAGAACACCTTCCCTACTGTTAAGCATGGTGGGGGGTCAATCATGCTCTGGGGCTGTTTCTCTGCCTCAGGTACCGGGAATCTCCAGCGCGTTCAAGGCATTATGAATTCTATTTCCGAGCAGGATATATTTGTTGCAAATGTCGTGAAGTCAGTGACGAAGCTGAGGCTTGGGAGACGTTGGACCTTCCAACAGGACAACGATCCTATGCATACCTCCAAATCAACATCAGAGTGGTTGCAGAAGAAGGGCTGGAAGACTCTGGAGTGGCCTTCACAGTCGCCAGACCTAAATCCTATAGAAAACCAGTGGTGGGACTTGAAGAAGGCAGTTGCAGCACGCAAGCCCAAGAATATGAATGAACTGGAGGCCTTTGCCCAAGAGGAATGGGCTAAAATACCTGTAGATGTTTGCAAGAAGCTTGTGTCCGGTTATGTATCACCTTTGAAGGATGTCATTACTGCCAAAGTGTGTTCTACTAAGTACTAAAGATGCATGTAACTAGGGGGTTGGATCATTTTGTCAATGAGATATTAAGAAAAATGTCCTTTTTTTGGTATTTAGTAAAATACAGTGTTACAATTAAAGTTGCATTTGTCTATTTGACACATCTTTATTTGATATGACTATAAAAAAAATACGGAATAAATGTCCAACTTGCTAAAACACCAAAATTGTGGGGGGGTTGAATCATTTTGATCACAACTGTACTTGATCATTTCGCGATATTGCCATATTTTTGCTGAAAGGATTTAGTAGAGAACATCGACGATATAGTTTGCAACTTTTGGTCGCTCTTAAAAAAGCCCTGCCTTTCCCGGAAGTAGTGCGCGTGACGTCACAGATTGTCGGACTCCTCACATCCACCCATTGATTACAATCATGGACGCCAGCAGCGCGAGCGATTCTGACCGAGAAAGCGTCAATTTCCCCATTAATTGGAGCGAGGATGAAAGATTCGTGTTTGAGGATATTGATAGCAACAGACTAGAAAGAAAAAAAAGCGACAGCTCCGGGCGACGGCAGTGTGAGCGTTTCAGATGTATTTAGACACATTCACTTGGATAATTCTGGAAGATCCCTTATCTGCTTATTGTTTTAATAGTGAGATTTTAAAAATTGTAAATTAAAGATTGTAAAGACATACCTCGAGGTTGGATGGCTGCGTTGAACACACTGTGTCTCAGAGAGAAGCCGAGGAGCCAAGCTCACAGTTGCTGGAGAATGACGAATAATCCACAGATGTCTTCGGTAAGATATATATCACAATTTCCCCATCCAAAAACATGCTGGTTGACGTAGAGAAAACATGTTCGCTTGACCGCTCTGCTTTCACAACAAACAAAGAAACGCCGGCTGGGTCTCGGTGCTAAAGACAGCAGGAATCCACCGCTTTCCACCAACAGCATTGTTCTTTATAGTCTCCATTAATAATTGAACAAATTGCAAAAGATTCAGCAACACAGATGTCCAAAATACTGTGTAATTATGCGGTTAAAGAAAACGACTTTTAGTTGTGTGTGTGCGCAGCGCTAATATTTCCTCACAGTCCGTGACGTCACGCGTATACGTCATCATTTTGCGACGTTTTCAACAAGAAACTCCCGGGAAATTTAAAATTGCAATTTAGTAAACTAAAAAGGCCGTATTGGCATGTGTTGCAATGTTAATATTTAATCATTGATATATAAACTATCAGACTGCGTGGTAGGTAGTAGTGGGTTTCAGTAGGCCATCTCTCTGTAATTTTTGCATATTTCCAGTATGACTAATTTAATTATATGGTAAGAGTGCAGAAAAGGCCTACTGAAACCCACTACTACCGACCACGCAGTCTGATAGTTTATATATCAATGAAGAAATCTTAACATTGCAAAACATGCCAATACGGCCGGTTTAGTTTACTAAATTGCAATTTAGTAAATTTCCCGCGGAGTTTCTTGTTAAAAACGTCGCGGAATGATGACGCGTGCGCGTGATGTCACGGACTGTCAAGGAATATTAGCGCAGCACTATTTGCGGCTCAAAGTCGTCTCTTTTCATCGCGCAATTAAACAGTATTCTGGACATCTGTGTTGCTGAATCTTTTGCAATTTGTTCAATTAATAATGGAGAGGTCAAAGTAGAAAGATGGAGGTGGGAAGCTTTAGCCTTTAGCCACACAAACACACGGTGATTCCTTGTTTAAAATTCCTGGTGGATAAGCTTTACTATGGATCAGAGCGGTCAAGCGAACATGGATCCCGACCACTTGTCAACCGGCAGGTTTCGGTGAAAAAATTGTGGTTAAAAAGTCGCCTCTTACCAGAGATCTGTGGAGTTTGCGCCGTCCTTGTATCTGTCGTCGACTTCCCTCAATCACTGGCCTCAAGACACCCGTGGACACACCCCTCCGACTATCAGGTACTATTTAATCTCACTAAAACACTAGCAACACAATAGAAAGATAAGGGATTTCCCAGAATTATCCTAGTAAATGTGTCTAAAAACATCTGAATCCAATGCAATCACCTTTTTTTTTTTTTACTTTATTTATTTATTTTTTCTAGTCCTTCGCTATCAATATCATCATCCACAAATCTTTCATCCTCGCTCAAATTAATGGGGAACTTGTCGTTTTCTTGGTCCGAATAGCTCTTGCTGCTGGAGGCTCCCATTAAAAACAATGTGAGGACGTGAGGAGCCCTCACCCTTGTGACGTCATCATCTGCGACTTCCGGTAAAGACAAGGCTTTTTTATCAGCACCAAAAGTTGCAAACTTTATCGTAGATGTTCTCTACCAAATCATTTCAGCAAAAATATGGCAATATCGCGAAATGATCAAGTATGACATATACAATGGACCTGCTATCCCCGTTTAAATAAGAAAATCTCATTTCAGTAGGTCCATTCTATGTGTCATACGTGATCATTTCGCGATATTGCCATATATTTCATCATTGATGTATAAACTATCAGACTGCGTGTTCGGTAGTAGTGGGTTTCAGTACGCCTTTAAGATAAGCCCTGCTGTGTGTCAGTCAACAACAGGTGGAAGTACATCAGCCTGGCCCTGCTGGTGGTCCAGAACTCCATGCTCATACTCAGCATCCGTTATGTGCGCACGATGCCGGGCGAGCGCTTCTTTGCCACGTCGGCTGTGGTTATGGCGGAGGTCCTCAAGGTGCTGGCGTGTCTCCTCATCATCCTTCTGCAGGGGAGGCGTAAGTAGCAGCGTGTCCTCTCTTGTCCTTACCATGAATTGATTTACGTGGACCCCGACACGTTGAAAAACTTCTTCGGGTGTTACCATTTAGTGGTCAGTTGTACGGAATATGTACTGTACTGTGCAAAACAATAACAGCGCAATACTTCTTCATGACACGGTCACTACTGCCTAGTTTTTGTTATATTTTTTATTTTACCGTTATATTTGTACTCTCATTGTTGCTTTTAATTTTTATTCTTATTGTAATCTTTTCTATTTTGTTTCAATTTATACCCACATTATTTACTTTTTAAATTCGATTCTGTACACTGCTGCTGGAATTTAAATTTTCCTAAGGGAACTCTCCTGAAGGAATCATTAAAGATTTATCTATCTATCTATCTATCTATCCATCTATCTATCTATCTATCTATCTATCTATCTATCTATCTATCTATCTATCTATCTATCCATCCATCCATCCATCCATCCATCCATCCATCCATCTATCCATCTATCCATCTATCCATCTATCCATCTATCCATCTATCCATCTATCTATCTATCTATCTATCTATCTATCCATCTATCTATCTATCTATCTATCTATCTATCTATCTATCTATCTATCCATCTATCAATCAATCAGGGCTGGGCGATATATCGCGGGTTTGCTCTGCGATATAGAAAATGACTATCGTGATATTCGAGTATACGTTCTCACGCAGTTGCTTTTAGCTGCTGGCATTACACTACAGGCTCTTCCCACTCCTTCTTGTGTCTCCTCACAAAAAGCAAGCGCACAAACTTACACACGACACGTCATACGTCACATACGTGTAAGCCCTCGCGGAGCAGAGAGGTAGCAGACTGGGTAACGTTAGCTGTGATGCTAGCAAAGCTGTGCGAGTGGTAATACGAGAGAAAGAAGGTGCAAATGAAGGAAACATTTATTCCCAAGGAAAACGGCAGGGGGTCCATCGTCTGGTGGTGGTTCGGCTTCAAGCGGGAATATGTCGAAGAGACAACTTTAATTTATGAAGTGTGGGGCACAAGCGTTGATACCAAAAGTAGCATTACTGCTAATATGTATATTCATTTGAAAAGACACCTGCTAATAACTTTAATAAATACAGTTTTGGTCAATTGACTTAGTTCTGATTTCCTTCTCTGCATGAAAGTTTAAAATGAGAATATATTCATGCGGTATGAAGAAGACTGTTTTAATGTAGACTCATAGAATCATCATACT
Organism: Nerophis ophidion; assembly: GCF_033978795.1. Taxonomy (NCBI): domain Eukaryota; kingdom Metazoa; phylum Chordata; class Actinopteri; order Syngnathiformes; family Syngnathidae; genus Nerophis; species Nerophis ophidion. The sequence continues at coordinate 24,520,359 of NC_084637.1, forward strand.
GCTGTGATTATATGTATCAAGTGTTAATTCAAGGCTAAGGCAAAATATCGAGATGTATATTGTATATCGCGATGTGGCCTAAAAATATAGATATTGAAAAAAGGCCATATCGCCCATCCATCTATCTATCTATCTATCTATCTATCTATCTATCTATCTATCTATCTATCTATCTATCTATCTATCTATCTATCTATCTATCTATCTATCTATTTATCTATCCATCTATCTGCCAGCAAAGATCCTCGTAACACACTTTACGATTGCCGTATTTTTCGGAACATAAGGCGCAGTGACTGGGTCGTACTAAATTTTTTCCTACATTTAAAACACTTCCTTGTGGTCTACATCAGTAGCCCCCGATCTATTTTGCACCACAGACCGACCGGTTTAATGTAGGCATTAATTCCCGTGCAAGCAGTGGTTATTACCCTGAATGACTCATGTTGTCCTCAAATTAAGTTAGAGGCGTTCACGGGCCAGATTCCTTTGGGCAGCAGGGTGGAAGAGGGATTAGTGCGTCTGCCTCACAAGACAAAGGTCCTGGGTTCGATCTTGCGCTCGGGATCTTTCTGTGTGGAGTTTGCATGTTCTCCCCGTGATTGCGTGGGTTCCCTGCAGGTTCTCTGGCTACCTCCGACCTCCAAATACATGCCCCTGGGGATAGGTTGATTGGCAACACTAAATTGGCCCGAGTGTGTGAATGTGAGTGTGAATGTTGTCTGTCTCGCTGTGTTGGCCCTGTGATGAAGTGGCGACTTGTCCAGGGTGTACGCCGCCTTCCGCCCCGAATGCAGCTGAGATAGGCGCCAGCAACCCCGAACAGGACAAGCGGTAGAAAATAGCTGGATGGATTATTTCCAGGAACCGGCTTTCCACTTGTGCCAGATAAATACAGCAAAAATAAGTGCATGAAAAATACAACTCACTATATTGCTGAATTAGTTTGGAGCCCTGGGCTTGTTTCTTTGCAAAGAGATCCCCAGCAGATTACATCAACCTGCTGGGTACTGCAGATGGAAATCAGCCTTTGCCTACGATCCGTCACATTTATATCTGATATGTTCATTTAAATGGGCAGCACGGTGGTACAAGGGTTAGTGCATGTGCCTCACAATACGAAGGTCCTGGGTAGTCCTGAGCAACGTTCCCTCGAAGGTACGCGCCTGTGCAATTGCACACAGCTCACGCGTCCTCTGCGCACGGCAAATCTTGGCCGCGCACAAAATCGAATAAAAAGATAACCGCTTAACAGTGTGCACGTCTGCCGTCGCTCACATGTGCGCCACTGAATGCTCAAGGAGTTTTGGCGTTTGCTCACACACATGAAAATTTGAAGGGAAAATTGGACCTGAGTTCAATCCCTGGCTCGGGATCTTTCTGCGTGATTCTGCATGTACCTGGGGATTGGTTGATTAGCAACAGTAAATGGGCCCTAGTGTGTGAATGTTGTCTGTCTATCAAGCTTATTGGTGTGGCTAGTGGGACAGATGAAAGTTAAGTCGGACAAATTGCAGTCGTTAATCAATTATTTAATGTTTCTCTGCGGCCTGGTAGCCAACCACTGGTCTACATGACATGTAACGGTGGTTCCATCCATTTCTTTGGTCAAAATGTTGCATGGATTTTTTTATAGACCATCAGTTTAAAATAAGCATACATCAATGAAGTATGAAGAAGAATGTTTTAGTTTAGACACATAGAATCATCATACTGCTGTGATTATATGGATCAAGTGTTCATTCAAGGCTAAGGCAAAATATTGCGATATACATCGTGTATTGTGACATGGCCTAAAAATATCTAGATATTAATAAAAGGCCATATCGCCCGGCCCTAGCGAACACGCGCAAATTTTCGGGGGTTATGCAGATCCCAAATACACATTAGCAGGTACCAATAGGTAAGAAAAGTTGGTTTTGCATAATATTGCAAAACAAAACACCATTCATGTCTCCAAATAGGTTCCCTTTTGGGGTCCTTGTACACACACCATAATAATAGCAGTGTGTTGAAGCCCAGCACGTCTGACTCTGCTAGCCGCAAGGCTCCGACACTTTAACGTAGCTTACCCAAGACGTACGAAAACATTTTCATAGATTTTCGAGCATCAAGTGTAATGTTCTATGTTCTCAATGAAACACTTGTTGCTTGCCGACGGTGCTTGTTAGCGTCATTTATCTCTCGCATGTGACCGCCATCTACGGGCCACTTTTATCATTACGCCATATACCAAATAGTTTCTGGGTCGGTAAGCACAGTTAGATTTAATACGTACATTAAGCTCAATGGGTTATAAGGTGCATTGTTGATTTTTGAGAAAATTAAAATATTTTGAGTCCGAAAAATACAATAATTTAAATACATAACGTGTGTGTGTGTGTGTGTGTGTGTGTGTGTGTGTGTTTCCCATCAGTCGATGTGAAAAAGACGGCGGCGCTCCTGGTGGACGCCATCTTTTTCCAGTACAGGGACACGTTGAAGTTGGCAGTTCCATCCCTCATCTACACGCTACAGAACAACTTGCAGTACGTCGCCATCTCCAACCTGCCTGCCGCCACCTTCCAGGTCAGAGTCGCAGTGTTGCGTCACGTTCTACGCATGTTGTTGTGCAGCGACATTGATGTTGTTGTGAACGTAACCTGCTTACGGTATGTGTAACCAGGTTATACACGTGTGTAACTAATAGGGCTGCGCTTAAAAAGATTCACGTCCCGAGGTCGGGTCGTGGGGGCAGCAGCCAAAGCAGGGAAGCCCAGACTTTCCTCTCCCAAGACACTTTGTCCAGCTCTTCCCGGGGGATCCCGAGGCGTTCCCACGCCAGCCGGGAGACATAGTCTTCCCAACGCGTCCTGGGTTTTCCCCGTGGCCTCCTACCTGTTGGACGTGCCCTAAACACCTCCCTAGGGAGGCGTTCGGGTGGCATCCTGACCAGATGCCCGAACCACCTCTTCTGGCTCCTCTCGATGTGGAGGAGCAGCGGCTTTACTTTCAGCTCCTCCCGGATGGCAGAGCTTCTCACCCTATCTCTAAGGGAGAGCCCCGCCACCCGGCGAAGGAAGCTCCTTTCGGTCATAACCCAAAGCTCATGACCATAAGTGAGGATGGGAACGTTGATTGACCGGTAAATTGAGAGCTTTGCCTTTCGGCTTCGTTCATTCTTTACCACAATGGATCGATACAGCGTCCGCATTACTGAAGACGCCTCAACAATCCGTCTGTCGATCTCACGATCCACTCTTCCCTCACTTGTGAACAAGACTCCTAGATACTTGAACTCCTCCACTTGGGGCAGGGTCTCCTCGCCAACCCGGAAATTGGCACTCCACCCTTTTCCGGGCGAGAACCATTGACTCGGACTTGGAGGTGCTGATTCTCATCCCAGTTGCTTCACACACTGCTGCGAACCGATCCAGTGAGAGCTGAAGATCCTGGTCAGATGAAGCCATCAGGACCACATCATCTGAAAAAGCAAAGACCTAATCCTGCAGCCACCAAACCGGATCCCCTCAACACCTTGACTGCGCCTAGAAATTGTCCATAAAATGTATGAACAGAATCGGTGACAAAGGGCAGCCTTGGCGGAGTCCAACCCTCACCGGAAACGTGTCCGACTTACTGCCAGCAATGCGGCCCAAGCTATGACACTGATCGTACAGGGAGCGGACCGCCACTATCAGACGGTCCGATACCCCATACTCTCTGAGCACTTCCCACAGGACTTCCCGAGGGACACGGTTGAATGCCTTCTCCAAGTCCACAACGCACATGTAGACTGGTTGGGCAAACTCCCATGCACCCTCAAGAACCCTTTCGAGAGTATACAGCTGGTCCACAGTTCCACGACCAGGACGAAAACTACACTGTTCCTCATGAATCACAGGTTCGACTATCCGGCGTAGCCTTCTGTCCAGTACACCTGAGTAAACCTTACCGGAAAGGCTGAGGAGTGTGATCCCACGATAGTTGGAACACACTCTCCGGTTCCCCTTCTTAAAGAGAGAAACCACCACCCCGGTCCAGAGGTATTGCCCCCGATGTACATTTCAGTTTCATTGGTGTGCAGAAACAAAAAGGAAATGCAAGCTTGCTAGCAGATGTTTGCCAGCAAGGCCAGCGATCCCATAAGGGACAAGTGGTAGAAAATGGATGGATGGATGGGATCATATCAGAGCCATCAAATCAGAAATGCCAAAGTAATGTGTAAATAATGTAAATAACTACATGAACCATCTGTGGCTGTGAAGTGAACACTAGTAAGGTTGGTACGGCGTGGTGCAGTGGGAGACTGGCCTTGCCTAACCCGAGGGTCCCTGGTTCAATCCCCACCTAGTACCAACCTCGTCATGTCCGTTGTGTCCTTGAGCAAGACACTTCACCCTTGCTCCTGATGGGTGCTGGTTAGCGCCTTGCATGGTAGCTCCCACCATCAGTGTGTGAATGGGTAAATGTGGAAGTAGTGTCAAAGCGCTTTGAGTACCTTGAAGGTAGAAAAGCGGTATACAAGTACAACCCATTTACCATTTACCATTTTAAATACTGTATAAAGTAAGCTAACCCACGTGTTTCCTGTGGATGTGAACACAAGTTGTAAATACTGTATAGAGTAGGCTAACCCAATAACGTAGTGACTGTAACAGACATAGAGATTAATTTGGATGAATGGGCTAACTATTTATGTTAACTCTGATCATTTTTAAATTCTTTAAACACTAAAACATCTTTAAATTGTGCTTTTATTGCTAATTTTTTTTCCAATGCTGAAAAAACAGGAGCTTCGGGGGGTACATGTACTTCAAATCACATGCCTGGGATGATGATGTGAGGATGGTGAGGTTGAGGATGATGATGGTAGTGAGGTTGAGGATAATGATGATGAGGATGTGAGGATGATCAATCAGTCAATCACGGTTTACTTATATAGCCCTAAATCACAATTGTCTCAAAGGGCTGCACAAGCCACAACGACATCTATGGCTCAGATCCCACAGCAGGGCAAGAAAAAACTCAAGCCAATGGGCAACAATGAGATACCTTGGAGGGGACCGCGGATGTGCAGCGCAGGGACGCCCCCATCTGATGCTCAGATGAGTGGTCCACCCCAGGTGCCAACTTTGAACAGCTACCGCTTCATCTGTGGTCACTTAAACTGTGCCCCCACCTCTCAAGAAAGGAGCAAAAAAGAGACGGCAGATCAACTGATCTAAAAGGGAGGTGTATTTAAAGGCTAGAGTATACAAAGGAGTTTTAAGGTGGTATTTAAATGTTTCTACTGAGGTAGCATCCTTAACTGTTACCGGGAGGGCATTCCAGAGTACTGAAGCCCGAATAGAAAACGCTCTACAGAACGCAGACTATTTTTTTTGTCTCTTTGAATCACTAATAAGCCAGAGTTCTTTGAACGCAGGTTTCTTGCCTGGACATATGGTACAATACAATCGGCAAGATAGGATGGAGCTAGACCGTGTAGTATTTTATACCTAAGTAGTAAAACCTTAAAGTCACATCATAAGTGCACAGGAAGCCAGGGCAGGTGAGCCAGTACAGGCGTAATGTGATCAAACTTTCTTGTTCTTGTCAAAAGTCTAGCAGCCACATTTTGTACTAGCTGTAATCTTTTAATGCTAGACATAGGGTGACCCGAAAATAATACGTTGCAGTAATCGAGACGAGAGGTAACGAATGCATTTATAACGATCTCAGCGACACTAGTGGACAAAATGGAACGAATTTTAGCGATGTTACAAGGATGAAAGAAGGATGTTTTAGTAACACTCTTAATGTGTGACTCAAACGAAAGAGTTGGGTCGAAGATTAATACCCAGATTCTTTACATAGTCGCCTTGTGTAATTGTTTGGTTGTCAAATGTTAAGGTGGTATTATTTAATAGGTGTCGGTGTCAAGCAGGACCGATAATCAGCATTTCCATTTCCAAACTTTAGGTTGCAAAAAGTTAGCGGACATCCATTGTTTGATTTAATTAAGATGTGTTTCCAGGTGACCACAATCCGGCGTGTTGGTCAGCTTTAGGGGCATCTACAGTTGGGTGTCATCAGCATAACAGTGAAAGCTAACACTGTATTTGCGTATGATGTCACCAAGCGGCAGCATGTAGATGCTGTAGAGTGCAAGGCCAAGAACCGAACCCTGGGGAACTTCGCACTTCACCTTAACATACTCAGAGGTCACATTGTTATGGGAAACGCACTGCATCCTGTCAGTAAGATAGGAGTTAAACCAAGACAAAGCTAAGTCTGACATACCAATTTGTGTTTTGATACGCTCTAATAAAATATTATGATCGACCGTATCGAAAGCAGTGCCAAGATGAAGAAGCAGCAACATAGATGACGCATCAGCATCCATCGTTAGCAATACATCATTTGTCGTTTTTGCGAGGGCTGTCTCCATAAAGTGATTTGCCCTGAAACCGGATTTAAAGGGTTCACAGAGATTGTTAGACGCTAAGTTTTCATTTAGCAACAATTTTTTCGAGGATTTTCCAAATAAAGGGAAGGTGTTTACCATGAGGTCAGGATCGAGGTTAGGTCTTTTGAGCAGAGGATGAATGACCGCTTTTTTGAATGCAAGTGATACGTTCATAATATTTAGCACTGATTGTCCTAATATTACAAACAGTTCCTTGATGAATTAACCAGGAAGTGGGTCAAGTAAACATTTTTGTTTTGTCACATTTACACGCCGCAGGAGTTCCTGTTATTTCATCAAAAAGAGGGAGACTATTTTGGAGGGCAATATCCGTATATGCATTATTATCTGTGTTATAGAACCCAGTTGTAGCTGGGATGCGTTGTCTTTAATCTCCTTTCTAATGAGTTAAATTTTCTTATTAAATAAATTCATAGTCATTGCTGAGTGGGTGGAGCTACTGGGAGGGGTCCCTTGTTGGGTTAGCGATGCTACTGAACTGAACACATTTTTAGGATAGTTTGAGATTTGAGTAATAATTGGCTTTAGCTAAGGTAAGCTTGTGTTTATAAATTATTAAACTATCACTCCATGCTTAATGGAAAACCTTAAATTTAGTCGCACACCATATGCGTTCCAGCTTTTTACATGATAGTTTAAGAGCTCTAGTTTCTTCTGTTAACCATGGGGTATGCCTTTTAGGGGCCTTTTTTAGCTTTAGTTGTACTATACTATTAATGATGTCGCGCAGGGCGTCGTTAAAGTTGTTAGTGAGGTTATCGACAGAGCCCATATAATTTGGGAGTGGCGCCATTAACAAAGGCAGTCAGCCAGCAAGAGTCATCGTTGTGACAGTATTAATGTTGCGGCTGCTAAAGCAGTGATCATTGTTAGCTTGTTGACAATGAGTCAGAACTTCGAATATTATAAGGTAATGATGGGACATTTCTTTAGTTTACGAGAGTATCATAACTTTGTAGGGGGTGACACCCCGAACAAGGACTAGACCTATCGGGCGGTATAGCTCGGGTGGTAGAGTGGCCATGCTAGCAACTTGAGGGTTGAAGGTTCGATTCCCGCTTCAGCCATCATAGTCACTGCCGTTGTGTCCTTGGGCAAGACATTTTACCCACCTGCTCCCAGTGCCACCCACACTGGTTTAGATGTAACTTAAATATTGGGTTTCACTATGTAAAGTGCTTTGAGTCACTTGAGAAAAGCGCTATATAAATGTAATTCACTTCACTTCACTTCACTACTATGGTTGAGATGCGTGGAGGGTCTGATGGGGTATCCATATTGATATTAAATTCCCCCATTATAATTGTCAGTGTGCGTCACTAGATCAGCGACAAACTATTGAGAATTCACTGATAAAGTCCCAACAGGGCCTTGGGGGCGGTGGATAACAGACAGGAAGAGAGGCAGCGGTGCGACAGACCTCATAGTAAGCACCTCAAATAATTTATATTTATTACTTAGGTTAGGGGTAAGGTTAGGATTTTCATTATATATTAGTGCAACTCCCCCCCACCTTTTTTAAAGGAACGGGCAATATGCACATTTGTATAGTTGAGGAGATGCCTCGTTAAGCTGGAAAAAAATAGTCTGGTTTGAGCCAGGTTTCACTGAGACCAATGACATTAAGATTGTTGTCTCTGATGACTCCATTTACTAATAACGTTTTGGGAGACAAAGATCTTATGTTTAAAAAGGCCATATTATAGATAGTGGGCTGTTTCGAGGAATTTTTGTTAATGTTATCCGTAGTAGTGATATTAATAACGTTACGTTTATTTTGCGTAGTACGCTTTAAATAATTCCGACCATATCTAGGAATTGATATGACGGGAATTTTCAGATTGTTTGCTTGGTGCTGTGATAAACTGAACACGTCATAATTTGCCACCTCAGTAGAATGTATGTCCACCTCGGGCACAGTCCCTGCAGAAAAAACCTTATGTGAGTTGTGTATTATTCCAGGAGAAATGCTATGTGTGCAGGGATTTTCTAGCCGGGCGGTGTCCTCACCCGGACTAACAGACACTGTAATTACCTGTGATTGGGCTTGCTCTAGTGTAGTTAGTAGGGGTGTAACAGTATGTGTGTTTGAATAGAATAGAATAGAATAGAATAGAATAGAAAGTACTTTATTGATCCCTGGGGGAAATTCAGCACCACAGTTCGCTTACAATAGAGTATTGAACCTTTTCGGTACAGGGGTTTCGGTTTGGTACGGGGGTGTACCGAACGAGTTTCTAAGTTAAAGTCTTAACAAGCTGCTTTGCTTCTTCTGCCTCTGTCTCAGCACCCGGCATTGTCCCACCCACACAACCATCTGATTGGTTACATATATAGCAGTAACAGCCAATCAACAGTGCGTATTCAGAGCGGTAACAACCAATCAGCAGTGCGTATTCAGAGCGCATATAGTAAATGCTTCAGCGTCGAGCAGATAGGTGTTTAGCAGGTGAGCTTAAGGCAGCGTACTCTCCCCAAATGATAATAAACACCTCCCAGTCAACTACTACTAACATCACTATGAGCCCGTTGACCTTCTAGAAACTTAAACTGCAGCTCAGCTCGCTCGCAGTTCTGGCTTGAGGGGAAGGCTAATTTGCTTTTAGCATAACGTTAGCTCATTTTGCGGTGTGTGTGAGTGTGTTTGTGTGTGTTTTACGGACAGAAAAGCTTTGAATGGCAGGGTCCCTGCTATCACATGTTGATAAAAATATAACATTTACATATTAAAAATCAACTACAGGCTTCCCAAATGCCGTGATGAATTAAGCATGATGAGTTGACTTGAAACTGTTTAAGGTTGCACTTTTTATATATAGAAGAAAAGTTATGTCATTTTATTTAATCTGAGCAACAATTTAAGGCAGTTTAATGTTGATTAACGTGGGCAGAATTATTGTACTGTTTCCATTGTTAAAAGGATAAAGCCCGATCCATTTTCTACCGCTTATTCCCTTTCGGGGTCGCGGGGGGCGCTGGCGCCTATCTCAGCTACAATCGGGCGGAAGGCGGGGTACACCCTGGACAAGTCGCCACCTCATCGCAGGGCCAACACAGATAGACAGACAACATTCACACTCACATTCACACACTAGGGCCAATTTAGTGTGTGAATTTGGTAAATAAATAACCAAAACATTTATATTTTGTTGTTTTCTTACTGTACCGAAAATGAACCGAACTGTGACCTCTAAACCGAGGTTCGTACCGAACCGAAATTTTTGTGTACCGTTAAACCTTTAGTAGTTAGTCAAGTGTGACTCAAACAAAAATCTATGTTCCTAGACAGGATGATGGCGCCTTCCTGGTTAGGGTGAAGGCCGTCCCTCATCAGCAATCCCGGTTTAACCCAGAAAGAGGGCCAATTATCAATAAACATTAGTCCCTGTTGTCTACAAAAAATAGATAGATAGATAGATAGATAGATAGATAGATAGATGGATAGATAGTACTTTATTGATTCCTTCAGGAGAGTTCCTTCAGGAAAATTAAAATTCCAGCAGCAGTGTAAAGTTTTGAGATCAATTTAAAAAAAGTAAAAAGTAAATAATGGGGGTTTAAATGGAAACAAAATAGAGAAATATTACAATAAGAATAAAAAATAAAAAGCAACAATGGGAATACAATTATAACAGTAAAATAAGAATATAACAAGACAAAGTAGGCAGTAGACCATGTTATGAAAACGTATTGCACTGTTATTGTTTTGCATCCCCTGTCATCCTAGTACTGCCCCCCCCCCACCCCAGAGAGGAGTTGTACAGTCTAATGGAGTGTGGGACAAAGGAGTTGTTGAGTCTATTAGTCCTGCACTTGGGATGAAGCAGTCCAGCACTGAACAGGCTCCTCTGGCTACTGATAACGCTATGCAGAGGGTGACTAGCATCATCCAGGATGCTCATTAGTTTGTCCAAATAGCCAGCCACTTGTTAAGCAAGACTTATCTGTTATACCTCTAATCATTGCTTCACGCAGACAGGGGGCCAGAGACAAGTACTCAATGCCTGGACGTCTTTCTAGCGAGATTACAAGTCATGGCTATGTTTCTGTTTGTAATCTCTGACTGTCTCATTCTAGTGTCATTGGAGCCGACGTGTACAACTATATTTGCATAGCTAGTGGTGCCATTAGCCCAGTGTTTTTAAACCTTTTTTGAGCCAAGGCACATTTTTTGCGTTGAAAAAATCCGGGGGCATAACCACCAGCAAAAATCAGCAACTCGGTTGACAGTTAAAAGTCATTGTCGCAATTGTTGGATATGATTGTAGCTGAGATAGGCACCAGCGCCCCCCGTGACCCCAAAGGGAATAAGTGGTAGAAAGTGGATGGATGGACCTTAAAGCATAACCAAACATGCATCAATATAGCTTTTGTCAAAGTAGGTGTACTGTCACATCATGCTATGACTTATTTAGAGTTTTTTGCTGTTTTCCTGTGTGTAGTGTTTTAGCGCTCCTATTTTGGTGGCTTTTTTCATTTTTTTGGTATTTTCCTGTAGCAGCTTCATGTCTTCCTTTGAGCAATATTTCCCGCATCTACTTTGTTTTAGCAATCAAGAATATTTCAGTTGTTTTTATCCGTCTTTGTGGGGACATTGTTGATTGTCATGTCATGTTCGGATTTACATTGTGGACGCCGTCTTAGTTTCACAGTAAGTTTTTGCTGCCGTCCAGCATTCTGTTTTTGTTTACTTTGCAGCCAGTTCAGTTTCAGTTTCGTTCTGCATAGCCTTCCCAAGATGCAAAGCCTTTTCTTAAGGGCACTCACCTTTTGTTAATTTTCGGTTTAAGCAAAAGACACCTTTTTACCTGCATTTACAAAGCAATTAGCTGCCGCCTGCCACCTACTGATATGGAAAAGTATTACACGGCTTTAGACAGCACCAACCATCAAAAACAACAACACATAATTTGGAGACTATAATTACTGGTTTGCAAAACATTTTTTATCACAAATATGTGAAGTTAGATAATCTCCAGCGGCACACCGGACTGTAAGTTACGGCACACTGGTTGAAAAACACTGCATTAGCCTGTCGTACGTGTTTACTAGGCATGTTGCGAGTTAGCTTCCTAAGATTAGCTTCAATGTCAGGTGCTCTGGCCCCGGGAATACACTTAATTGTGGCTGGTTTGCTAACCTGCATGTTTCGGGTGATGGAGTCCCCTATGACTAAGGTGTGGTGCCCGGTAGACCGGGGTGTAGGACTAGCTAAAGGGCTAAATTTATTATGCGTCTCCACCGGTTCACCGTTGCTTATAGGCCGCTTAGGGCTGCTATAAGCTGGGCTAGTTAGCTCGCTACAGCTAACGCTAGCAGATGTGTCCGCAACGTCTAAAGTTATGAGATTACTTTGCTCTAACTGGCGGACACGGCCCTCTAGCAGAGCAGAGCCATGCTCGCGTTGTTTCTTTCACCAAATCAAGTTCTTGCTGTCTTCAGGGAAGTGGTTGCACCTTGTGGAAGCAGATTCCTTCAGGTCGACGCCGCCTTCTCCGCGCTAAGCTTTGTTGGCTTAGCAGCTAGATAGCGACAAAAAAACAGAAAATATAGGCTAAGAGGAGCAGCAGTGTGTGGCTTGTATACTTCTTTATTATGGTGATGGTGGTAAAGATGAGGATGATGGTGGTGAGGATTGTGAGGATGATTATGAGGATGATGGTGGTGATGATGAAAATGAGGATGATGTAGGGTTGGGTGGTATATTGAATATACTCGATATATCGTGGGTTTGCGATATAGAAAATGACTATCGTGATATTCCGCCTCAGGAAGGGGAAGCAGTGCACTATCAAACCGTGTATGGTGCGGATGGTGTTCTGCTGACCTCGACTGCGGATGTTGTGGATAGGTGGAAGGAATACTTCGAAGACCTCCTCAATCCCACCAACACGTCTTCCTATGAGGAAGCAGTGCCTGGGGAATCTGTGGTGGACTCTCCTATTTCTGGGGCTGAGGTCGCTGAGGTAGTTAAAAAGCTCCTCGGTGGCAAGGCCCCAGGGGTGGACGAGATCCGCCCGGAGTTCCTTAAGGCTCTGGATGCTGTGGGGCTGTCTTGGTTGACAAGACTTTGCAGCATCGCGTGGACATCGGGGGCGGTACCTCTGGATTGGCAGACCGGGGTGGTGGTTCCTCTCTTTAAGAAGGGGGACCGGAGGGTGTGTTCCAACTATCGTGGGATCACACTCCTCAGCCTTCCCGGTAAGGTTTATTCAGGTGTACTGGAGAGGAGGCTACGTCGGATAGTCGAACCTCGGATTCAGGAGTAACAGTGTGGTTTTCGTCCTGGTCGTGGAACTGTGGACCAGCTCTATACTCTCGGCAGGGTTCTTGAGGGTGCATGGGAGTTTGCCCAACCAGTCTACATGTGCTTTGTGGACTTGGAGAAGGCATTCGACCGTGTCCCTCGGGAAGTCCTGTGGGGAGTGCTCAGAGAGTATGGGGTATCGGACTGTCTTATTGTGGCGGTCCGCTCCCTGTACGATCAGTGCCAGAGCTTGGTTCGCATTGCCGGCAGTAAGTCGAACACATTTCCAGTGAGGGTTGGACTCCGCCAAGGCTGTCCTTTGTCACCGATTCTGTTCATAACTTTTATGGACAGAATTTCTAGGCGCAGTCAAGGCGTTGAGGGGTTCCGGTTTGGTAACCGCAAGATTAGGTCTCTGCTTTTTGCAGATGATGTGGTCCTGATGGCTTCATCTGACCGGGATCTTCAGCTCTCGCTGGATCGGTTCGCAGCCGAGTGTGAAGCGACCGGAATGAGAATCAGCACCTCCAAGTCCGAGTCCATGGTTCTCGCCCGGAAAAGGGTGGAGTGCCATCTCCGGGTTTGGGAGGAGACCCTGCCCCAAGTGGAGGAGTTCAAGTACCTAGGAGTCTTGTTCACGAGTGAGGGAAGAGTGGATCGTGAGATCGACAGGCGGATCGGTGCGGCGTCTTCAGTAATGCGGACGTTGTACCGATCCGTTGTGGTGAAGAAGGAGCTGAGCCGGAAGGCAAAGCTCTCAATTTACCGGTCGATCTACATTCCCATCCTCACCTATGGTCATGAGCTTTGGGTCATGACCGAAAGGATAAGATCACGGGTACAAGCGGCCGAAATGAGTTTCCTCCGCCGTGTGGCGGGTCTCTCCCTTAGAGATAGGGTGAGAAGCTCTGCCATCCGGGAGGAACTCAAAGTAAAGCCGCTGCTCCTCCACATCGAGAGGAGCCAGATGAGGTGGTTCGGGCATCTGGTCAGGATGCCACCCGAACGCCTCCCTAGGGAGGTGTTTAGGGCACGTCCAACCGGTAGGAGGCCACGGGGAAGACCCAGGACACGTTGGGAAGACTATGTCTCCCGGCTGGCCTGGGAACGCCTCGGGATCCCCCGGGAAGAGCTAGACGAAGTGGCTGGGGAGAGGGAAGTCTGGGTTTCCCTGCTTAGGCTGTTGCCCCCGCGACCCGACCTCGGATAAGCGGAAGATGATGGATGGATGGATGGATGGATGGATATTTGAGTTCTCACGCAGTTGTTTTTAGCTGCAGGCATTACACTGCAGGCTCTTTTCACTCTTTCTTGTCTCTCCTTCTCACAGAGACATACAGTTATGTTCAAAATTATTCAACCCCCACACAATTTTGGTGTTTTAGCAAGTTGGACATTTATTCCGTATTTTGTTCATAGTCATATCAAATAATGATGCATTAAATAGACAAATGCAACTTGAATTACAACATTATATTTTGTAACATACCAAACAGTGTCATTTCTCTTAATATCTCATTGACAAAATTATTCAACTCCTTGAAGATCATAACTCTTAAGAACAGAATTTGAATAAGGTCTTTTCAGTCAGGTGTTGAAAACACCTGTAGATGTGATTAGAACCATAACGAGCAACAATTAAACTGATTGAAAAAGACTGTGACGCTCAGCTTCTTGTCGATGGGCAATGGTGTATTTGCAACATGGTGAAGTCCAGGGAGTGGTCAAAGAAGTCAAGAGAGGAGGTTATTTCTCTTCATAAGAAAGGATATGGATATAAGAAAATAGCAAAGACATTACACATTCCAAGAGACACAGTTGGGAGCATAATTCGCAAGTTTAAAGCTAAAGGCACAGTGGAAACACTACCTGGGCGTTGTTGAAAGAGGATGCTGTGTGCAACTGCTGTCCGGTATTTTAAGCGTACAGTGGTGAAAAACCCCCGGGTAACAGCTGAGGAACTACAACAGGACATTGCAGAGGGGGGAACGCAGGTTTCGTCCCAGACAATAAGGCGCGCACTACGAGATGAAGGCCTTCATGCCAGAACTCCCAGGCGCACCCCACTTCTGACTACCAGGCACAAGAAATATAGACTCCAGTTTGTCCACAAAAATCATCTGGACAAACCCCAAAAGTTTTGGGAAACTGTTCTATGGAGTGATGAGACAAAACTGGAACTCTTTGGGCCTATGAATCAACGTTATGTCTGGAGGAGAAAAAATGAAGCTTACAAAGAGAAGAACACCTTGCCTACTGTTAAGCATGGTGGCGGGTCAATCATGCTCTGGGGCTGTTTCTCTACCTCAGGTACCGGGAATCTCCAGCGCGTTCAAGGCATTATGAATTTTATTTCCTAGCAGGATATTTTAGCTGCAAATGTCATGAAGTCAGTGACAAAGCTGAGGCTTGGGAGACGTTGGACCTTCCAACAGGACAACGATCCCAAGCATACCTCCAAATCAACATCAGAGTGGTTGCAGAAAAGGGCTGGAAGACTCTGGAGTGGCCTTCACAGTTGCCAGACCTAAATCCTATAGAAAACCTGTGGTGGGACTTGAAGAAGGCAGTTGTAGCACGCAAGCCCAAGAATATGAATGAACTGGAGGCCTTTGCCCAAGAGGAATGGGCTAAAATACCTGTAGATGGTTGCAAGAAGCTTGTGTCCGGTTATGTATCACCTTTGAAGGATGTCATTACTGCCATTTCTACTAAGTACTAAAGATGCATGTAACTAGGGGGTTGAATCATTTTGTCAATGAGACATTAAGAAAAATGTCCTTTTTTGGTATTTTGTAAAATACAGTGTTACAATTGAAGTTGCATTCGTCTATTTAACACATCTTTATTTGATATGACTATAAACAAAATACGGAATAAATGTCCAACTTGCTAAAACACCAAAATTGTGTGGGGGTTGAATAATTTTGATCACAACTGTAAAACAAGCGCACCTTTTTACATACGTAACATACTGTCGCGCGTACAACATCATACGCCCTCGCTGAGCAGAGAGGTAGCGGCATGGTAACATTAGCTGTGATGCTAGCGGAGAGGTGCGAGCGGTAATACGAGAGACAGAAGGTGCGAATCTGGTAACAAATGAAGGAAGAATTCATTCCCAAGAAAAACGGCACTGGGGCCATTGTATGGCGATGGTTTGGCTTCAAGCGGCAAGATGTCGAACAAGTTTGCGGCAAAAGCGTTGTTACAAAAAGTAGTGCCTACTACTAATTTGTAGCATCATTTGAAAAGTCACCTGCTAAAGAATGAAGAGTGCTTGAAACTCCACATGTCAACGCCTCTGTTCGGGGCCACACCCACAAAATGCCGTATGACAAAAATAGTCAACAACAGTAGGAGATAACGTCCACAGGAACCTACCACATAGTGAAGGACATACACTATTTAATTTCTTATTATGCAGCTCATATTTATTTGACAGTTATTGAAATATCTTGTGACATCATGCACAAAAGTGCACTTTATTTGTTTTAAACTATTGTAGTGGCGTTCTGTACAAACTGTGCACTTTAATTTAGTGTTGTGTTGATATGTCATCATAGTGACATCATGCCTAAAAGTGCACAAATAGCTTTTTTTTAAAAAAATGTCTCTGACAATCTTGCACTTTCTGTTTTGAAAACGACATGAATGTTTGTGCCACTGCTTAATCACTGTTTAATAAATACAGTTTTGGTAAATTGACTTAGTTGGGATTATTCTCTCTGCATGAAAGTTTAAAATGAGCATATATTAATGCAGTATGAAGAGTGTTTTGATGTAGACACATATCATCATACTGCTGTGATTATATGCATCAAGTGTTCATTCAAGGCTAAGGCAAAATATCGAGATATACAGTATATTGTGTATCGTGACATGGCTTTAAAATATCGAGATATTAATAAAAGGCCATGTCGCCCAGCCTTATGACGATGGTGATAATGAGGATGATAATGGTGAGGATGGTGAGGTCTAGAATGATGGTGAGCTTGAGGATGATAGTGAGGATGAGGAGTGGTTGTGATGAGGATAGTGAGACTGAGGATAATGATGGTGAGGTTGAGGATGATAATGATAATGAGGGTGGTGAGGATGAGGATGTTGGTGGTGAGCATGCTGATAATGAGGATGATGGTTGTGAGAATGATGGTGAGGTTGAAGATGTGAATAGTGAGGATGGTGATGGTGAGGCTGTGGATGTGAGGTTGAGGAGTGTGATGGTGAGGATGATGATGATTATGAGGAGGATGATGGTGAGGTTGAGGATGATGATGATAATGAGGGTGGTGAGGATGAGGATGGTGATGATGACGATGATGGTGGTGATAATGAGGATGATGGTTGTGAGAATGATGGTGAGGTCAAGGATGGGAATAGTGAGGATGGTGATGGTGAGGCTGTGGATGTGAGGTTGAGGAGTGTGATGGTGATGATGATGATGATGATTATGAGGAGGATGATGGTGAGGTTGAGGATGATGTTGGTGTGGTTCAGGAGGATGGTGGTGATGAGGATGTGAGGTTGAGAATGAGTATGATGATGGTGATCATAAGGATGATAATGGTGAGGCTGAGGATGACGATGTGAGGTTGGCGATGGTGGTGGTGAGGATGAGGAAGATTATAATGATGATAATGAGTATGATGATGGTGGTAATGATGATGATGATGATGATATTTTCTCAGGTGACGTACCAGTTGAAGATCCTGACTACGGCGCTGTTCAGCGTGTTGATGTTGAGGAAGAGTCTGACCAGAGTCCAGTGGTTGGCTCTGCTGCTGCTCTTTGTGGGCGTCGCCATTGTGCAGGTAGGCCACGCCTCCACCTTGGTACAGGCCGCCCGGTCTTGCCCTAGCACCTTGGCATCATTGCATCTCCACTGACCTGCCGGCAGGTGCAGCAGGACGGAAATAGGGAGGCGGCGGACGCCGACCAGAACTACACCATCGGCCTGATCGCCGTGGTCATCAGCTGTCTGTCGTCGGGGTTCGCCGGCGTCTACTTTGAGAGGATCCTGAAGGGAAGCGCCCCGTCCGTCTGGGTCCGTAACGTACAGCTGGGCATCTTCGGCATGTCGCTGGGCATGCTGGGACTGTGGTGGAACGACGGCGCCGCCGTGAGCCGGCGGGGCTTCCTGTCGGGCTACACGCCGATGGTGTGGGGCGTCATCCTCAACCAGGCGTTCGGCGGCCTCCTGGTGGCCGTGGTGGTCAAGTACGCCGACAACATCCTCAAAGGCTTCGCCACGTCCCTCTCCATCATCATCTCCACCGTCCTGTCCATCTACCTCTTCGCCTTCAACGTGGACCTAATGTTCGCCGCCGGGGCGGGGCTGGTCATCAGCGCCGTTTACATGTACAGCCTGCCCAAAGCTTCGCCACGCCCCAGCCTGTCATCCGCCGCCACGCAGGAGTGCGCCGATATGGAGGCCTTTCCGACAAAGTCAGTGCTGGTCAAGTGACCCTTGGCCACTCCCCCCCCCTCTTTTGCGCTCTCTCTCTATATCGCTCTCTCCCTCGCTCACTTCCTGCCTGCTTTCAAGAGGTCAAAGGTTATAAGATATTTTCACAGCATGCCTCCTGACTTGACCTCTGCCCCTTTTACCTGACTGACTCCTCCCCTTCCTGTGTTGGCCCCTCCTCTCAGCTAACACACTAACTGGTTTAAGCACACCAAGGGGGGGGGGGGCAGAGGTCCCAAAGCTCCTCCCACCGCCTCGCTGCCTTACACTTGTATTGATCACTGATTGATTGACCAATCACACGCTGACAAGAATGAATATGAACCGTGTGCGTGCGCGCTCCCGCCGGGGACACCGACGAATTATTGGGATGGATGCCTTGTCGTCTGTGAAGAAACCATACGATCGCGTCCCCGTTTAGGTTTACTTGGACGCCGTAACGACCGCCAGCCTCATCGCCACCATTTTGAACAGCTCGGATTTAATCTGCACTTTTTTTTTTTTTTTTTTTAATTCCATTTCTTTCCTGCCCAGTCTGGCTTGGAATGGCTCCTGTGTTCCTGCTGCTCTCAGGACACCCATGTGACCTCTTCCTCCTAAAGTGTCCAATCAGGAGACATCATGTAAAAAAAAAAAGAAAAAATATTTTATTATGATTGTGGGTGAAGACCAGCTGGTGTCTGAATGCATCATATTTAATATAATAATTATTTATCATAATTGTGTGATGTATGTACATAAGTGATTTATAATAGTGAAGCACATCAACATTTATACTTGATTATCATCTGCTCTACTGGGAAGCTGCAGCACCCCCTGCTGGTCAAGGAAATCCTGCAGACAGTCGGACGGGATTTGGGAATGTCTTTTTTTTGTTTTGGGGAGGCTGTGGTGGGAATTTGCACTTCATTTGTAAAGAAGGAATTTGTATTTTTATATCTATAAAACCGGAAGTGGATTCAAAGGTGTCCCTTATTGTGTCTTTAAGGCTGGGGAGAGGGCGGAGCTTGAGACCTGCCATCAAATACTTAACATTTCTGGTCATTTAACGGTCGACTTTTATATTCGCTGTTTAAAGTAATGCACTAACAACACATCATGATGACGTCACACCACTGTAACCTTCCTCTTCCTCTCCGTCGTTCAGGTGTGCCAGGAAGCAGAAAGGATCTTGAGAGGAAGAGCACTCTCTGACGCCCCCTGCTGGTGCGGCACAATAACAAGTGACGGCTCAACGGATAGGAGGAGCTAATTTCCCACGTTTTATGTAAAACTTTTAATGCAAAACTCAGGTTTTTTTTTTTTATATATCCACGAGTTATGTTGGGACGAAATACAGTACTTGGCAAATAAAGCCCGTTCCAATCAAGGAGGAAAAGTAAGAACAGTTGTTAATGTCCGTTAATGCCGCCGTAGTCACTATTTCCGGGATTATCCGTTTAAGGTCGCTACTAGGCACACATTTGGTCAACACACACACACTTTAACATTTGTTTTAGATTGTCAAAATCAAATAAAAAAACATGAATGTACCCAGTGACGCACTTGCCGTTTAAACTTCATTGAAAGGAGCTCCATGGGTCTCAAAGGCGAGCTCGTCCGTGACGAAACAGCAACGATTGCAGTGCATTCTGGGACTTGTAGTTTGCGCTTCGCCTTAGCATTTAGCCAAGCAACACACAGTGTACTTACATATGGCCAAACATAATACCAGGAATAAACTTAGTAGTTGAACTGTCCTTTTGAAAGTTGATCGATAGGAGCTCCATAGTCCACATGAGCATGTCCATGACGTCACCATAAGCCAGGGATGTCCAAAGTGCAGCCCCGGGGGCCATTTGCGGCCCGCAGCTAATTGTTTACCGGGCCGCCACACATTCTGGAAATGTCATTGCAAAAATAAAAAAAGACATTAAAAATATTGGAATGAGGTGAAACCTAACCAGAAAAAGTTGCAATGTTGACACAAAGCTGCCATGCAGGCTGTTTTTTTTTCTTTTTTCTTTATTTTACCATCGTTGCCATAAACTGATTAACGTGGACCCCGACTTGAACAAGTTGAAAAACTTATTGGGGTGTTACCATTTAGTGGTCAATCGTACGGAATATGTACTGTACTGTGCAATCTACTAATTACAACTTTCAATCAATCAATGATTTTTTTTTTTTTTTTTTTTGCTATTGCTCAAAACAAAAGATGACAAAAAAAAATCCATGTTGTAATGAATTATTTTCAAAGCTCCAATTAGTTCAAAAATTTCCTTTAAAAATGTTTTATGTGGTAAATATTGCATATATTGTGCAGTTGCCATATAAAAACAAAGTTTTCTTTGACAAAAGAGCATAAAAGTGTATGCTATATGCTACTATATTGGATCCACTTTGGACTGGACTCTCACGGTTGTGTTGGATCCAGTATGGATTGAACTTTCACAGTATCATGTTAGACCCTGCTCGACATCCATTACTTTCGGTCCCCTGGGGGGGTTGGGTTGCCTACATTTGAGGTCCTTTCCAAGGTTTCTCTTAGTCATCATTGTCACTGGCGTCCTACTGGGTGTGAATTCTCCTTGCCCTTATGTGGTTTCTTCCGAGGATGTCGTAGTCGTAGTGGTTTGTACAGTCCTTTGAGACATTTGTAATTTAGGGCTAAAAGGGGGGGGGGGGGGGAGAGTTTTCCCACGTATGCGGTCCTCTCCAAGGTTTCTCCTAGTCATCATTGTCACAACGACGTCCCACTGGGGTGAGTTTTTCCTTGCCCTTATGTGGGCTGTACCGAGGATGTCGTTGTGATTTAGGGCTATATGAATAAAAATTGATTGATTGATTGAAAACAAACAAAATAATAGTTTAAATGTAAAATCGACAGATATATCTGAAGTTGATCTCGTAAGTTAAGTGTTGAAAGTTAAAAAAAACCCTAATAAAAATGTATCACTTTATGAGTGGGGCACCTTTTGGATCCCAAATATATTTAGTGGTATTGTATTTATCTTTTCACTGTGATTACTCAAAAATAATAAAGAATTAAAATAAATGGTGTCCTGCATTATTGATCTTTTACGGCTCTAATTACTAAATACTGCATATTTCAGTTTTACTATTAAAAAAAACAAAGATGTTTTTGACAGAAAAGCAATAAAAACCTTTTTTTTTAAAAGCTGATATGGATATTTACTGTAAAATAATAATAATAATTGGACTTATTTTTAACATTTTAATAACTGAGACCCTTTATGGTCCCCGGGACCCCTAAAGGTAAAATGAAAGGTTTGAAAATGAAAAATATCAAAACGGGACCCATCCATCCATCCATCCATTTTCTACTGCTTATTCCCTTTTGGGGTAGCGGGGGGCGCTGGCGCCTATCTCAACTACAATCGGGCGGAAGGCAGGGTACACTCTGGACAAGTCGCCACTTTATCCCAGGGCCAACACAGATAGACAGACAACATTCACACTCACATTCAAACACTAGGGCCAATTTCCGCATGCTTAAATTTTTCCGTGTGCGGCCCTCAGTGGAAAAAGTTTGGACACCCCTGCCGTAAGCTATCCCAGTGCATTCTGGGACTTGTATTAGCGTAGCCTGCAAGAACCCTAACTGGACATTTTGTCTGCTTGTCAGGGCTATAATTTAGTTCATGTATATAAATGTTGCAAACAGCTCATTTTTAGTGTTTAAAAATCTATAGAATTGCTAGTTTCGCCATTGTTCTCTTCAGAGCTCTCACTTTAATACAGCTAGTGACGTCATGGTCACGTGTTACAAAAGTCACATGACCGAAAGCCCGGGAAAGGGGAAGTAACAACATACTTCCTGTAAATGAACTTCAGATAGCAACACACATGGAGGACAGGATGGCGGTCTTCTTTGTTTGACTTTTTTGTGTGGCAGAGAAGGCAAAGAAAGAGGGAAAAAAAGGCTAAGGAAGTAAAGAGAAGGACGTAGGAGAAAACGAGCCAAAGCTACATTAGCATTAGAAACCTGTCGGCAACATGAATGACACGTACGCTGTGGTCAACAAGCCCAAGCGTCCCCGCCCACCGCCAGATGACCACGCCCATTCTGGTGTAGCTCCTCCCACAATGGCAGTAACCAGGTACGTTGAAAGCTACAGGGGAGCTGAGGGCATCGATCACAACCATACTTGCCAACCTTGAGACCTCCGATTTCGGGAGGTGGGGTGTGGGGGGGCAGGGGCGGGTTTGGGGGGTGTAGTTAAGAGGGGAGGAGTTTATTTACAGCTAGAATTCACCAGGTCAAGTATTTCATATATGTATACATATACATATATATATATATATATATATATAAATATATATATATATATATATATATAAGAAATATTAGATTTTCAGTGAATTCCAACTATATATATATATATATATATATATATATATATATATATATAACTGGAATTCACTGAAAGTCAAATATATATATATATATTTTTATATATATTATATATATATAAAAATATATATATATATTTGACTTTCAGTGAATTCTAGCTAAATATATGTAGCTAAAATTCACTGAAAGTCATATATATATATATAAAAGAGAAATACTTGAATTTCAGCGTTTATTTATTTACACATATACACACACATAACACTCATCTACTCATTGTTGAGTTAAGGGTTGAATTGTCCATCCTTGTTCTATTCTCTGTCACTATTTTTCTAACCATGCTGAACACACTCTCTGATGATGTATTGTTGTGTGGCACGCACAAAAGTGCTTTCATCAAATGCACTAGTCTGGAATCTTCCATCTCTCCCAAGCATGGCCCAAAACCGGTGAATATTTTCTTCCTGAGGAAGATCTTCACTGCCAAGCACTTGGTAGTCCACTACTACTTCCCGGAGGCTATCAAGGTCCAATCGCAGCTGCGCCTTGGAACTTACAAACTTATTTCTTCATCTTACTCGTCGTCGGCGTCGCCATGGCTGTATCTTCCTCGTTCTTCTGCTTCGTCTCCCTGTTGTGTGCGCAGTTGTGCACTGCACTCTCTAAAAGCCGTAGATGTTATTGTCACATATGCATGTACAGTAGATGGCAGTATTGTCCTGTTTAAAGGGGAACATTATCACAATTTCAAAAGGGTTAAAAACAATAAAAATCAGTTCCCAGTGGCTTGTTGTATTTTATGAATTTTTTTTCAAAATTTTACCGGTCCCCGAACATCCCTAAAAAAAGCTTTAAAGTGCTTGATTTTCGCTATTTGCGATGCGACTATCCATTTCCCTGTGACGTCATACAGTGCTGCCAATGTAAACAAACAACGGCGAGTACCACAGCAAGAAATAGCGACATTAGCTCGGATTCAGACTCGGATTTCAGCGATTTAAGCGATTTAACAGATTACGCATGTATTGAAACGGATGGTTGGAGAATGAAAGTATTGAAGAAGAAACTGAAGCTATTGAGCGAATAGCTATTGACGCTATTCATAGCCATAGCATGGCCGAATAGCTGGGTTAGCATCGCCGGTAAAATGTGCGGACCAAACGATCAGGACTTTCGCATCTTGTGACACTGGAGCAACTTAAATCCGTCGATTGGTAAGTGTTTTTTTCGCATTAAATGTGGGTGGAAGGAAACGTAATACAGTTGCAAATGCATCTGCAGGTTATCCATACATCTCTGTGCCATGTCTGCTTTAGCACCGCCGGTAAATAGCATGTTAGCGTCGATTAGCGTAGCATGTTAGCATCGATTAGCTGGCAGTCACGCCGCAACCAAATATGTCTGATTAGCACATAAGTCAACATCAACAAAACTCACATTTGTGATTTCGTTGAATTTATCGTTGCAAATGCATCTGCAGGTTATCCATACATCTCTTTGCCATGTCTGTCATCGCCGGTAAAATGTGGAGACACTTTGGCACATTCAATGGGGGTCTGGCGGCAGACACTTTCGCATCTTCGGGCCAGTGGTGCAACTTGAATCTCTCCCTGTTAGTGTTGTTACACCCTCCGACAACACACCGACGAGGCATGATGTCTCCAAAGTTCCAAAAAATAGTCGAAAAAACGGAAAATAACAGAGCTGAGACCCGGTGTTTGTAATGTGTTGAAAATGAAAATGGCGGCTGTATTACCTTGGAGACGTCACGTTCTGACGTCATCGCCAAAAGAGCGATAAACAGAAAGGCGTTTAATTCGCCAAAATTCACCCATTTGGAGTTCGGAAATCGGTTACAAAAATATATGGTCTTTTTTCTGCACCATCAAGGTATATATTGACGCTTAAACAGGTCTGGTGATAATGTTCCCCTTTAATAGTGTCAGAACATTGCTGTTCACGGCAGACGAACTGCTTTACGGTAGACGAAAATGTGACTGCTGTTGTTGTGTGTTGTTACCGCGCTGGGAGGACGTTAATGAAACTGCCTAACAATAAACCCACATAAGAAACCAAGAACTCGCCCTCGATCATTCTACAGTTATAACGTCATTGGGCAGGCATGCTGTTTATATCGTGGGAAAGCGGACGTGAAAACAGGCTGTCGACACGTCACCCAGGTCCGCATGCAGCTGGAGGAGGCGTGGCCTCCATCTCCGCCTGTATTTGGGGAGATTTTCGGGAGAAAATTTGTCTCGTTAGGTTTTCGGGAGAGGCGCTGAATTTTGGGAGTCTCCCGTAAAATCCGGGAGTGATGGCAAGTATGCTCACAACGCTGTCTCATGTCTTTTAGCGTCGTCCATCACTACGACAACGACCGACCCCCGCTCTACAGCGCCATCCATGATGCTGGACCAGCGTTAGCGGCGTCAGGTAACCAAAATATCTCATTATAACGAAACATCAACACTGACCTTTAACCCTGGGAAAACCTAGACACGCACCCGTCTTCCATGAACAACGATTACGAAGTCTTCTCGGCCTCGGCGACACATGTGACCGACGCGTCTGCACGTGACTGCCTCGGTCAGTACCTTTTAATTATTATTTTGTAGAGATGTCCGATATCACATTTTTAAAGCATTTATCGACCGATAGATGCTTTAAAATGTGATATCGGAAATTATCTGTATCGCTTTCAAAAAGTAAAATGAATGACTTTTTAAAAAAACCGTTGTACGGAGCGGTAGATATACGGTAAAACATGGATGTAAACCCAGTCAGCAGCCCCTCCCCACTCCCCTCTCCCTTCTCCCACACACAACACAGGAGTTGACAACAGCATGAGAGGTTTACCGACGATGCTTGATGACCTCAACAAACCGCCGCGAGCGGAGCATAACAACAACAAGAGTGTATTGTTGCCGGTGCTGTAGCCATGGCTAACAAGCCAGCTCACCTGCTCGATGACTGACTAACGACACCATGTCTATTGTTTGGGATTAATTTAAAGTGTGTCTGACGGATAAAAAACTGGCAATTTGCAATGACTAGCAAAAAGTTGGTTATGCGAGGAGGAACCAAGATGTCTTCCTTTGATACGAGCAATTTGATCTCCCACCTCCTCAAGAATCATAAGGAGATACCTGATGAATCCAAGCGAAAGCAAACACCGAAAAAAAAGTAGTACCACACAGTTGTCGCTTAAAGACTCCGCCGAGAAAAAACTAAAATTCAACAAAAACCACCCCTGGACGAAAGCTCATGTTGTGGTCAGGGACAACGCATGACGGTGGAGTTTGGTGTGGCAAGTCTGCCCTGCATGGCGCACACTTTGCAGCTTGCAGTGAACGGAGGTGCCCGGTCTAAACGCAGCATTTCAGTAGCTCTGACTAACTACTAGGCCACTCCAAGCACTCACCACCAGCTTGCAGCACATTTGTATTACTCATACAAATACGTTAGAGCAGGGCATGTTGAGCCCAATTTATAATATCCTGTTATACAGTATACCAGGCAGTCTTGCACTAAAGGAGGACTTTGTTATTGTTTACTTTATTACTCTATTATACTCTGGACTGAAGCTGTGTGCCTTCATTGTTTTTGTAGCTGTTGTTTTGAGGCATGTTAAAAAAAAAGAAGAATGATGCACTTTCTTAGACTTCGACTTAGACTTTGTGAAAGTCAAAGTATAGTATTTCTCATAGTTGTAGTGGGTATCAGGATTATCTCAGGGAGAGCATATCCCAAATTCCAACCTGCTGTTTTGAGGCTTGTTTTAAAAATTATGCACTTTGTGACTTCAAAATGAAATATGGCAGTGCCATGTAGGCACTTTTTTTTTTTTCCATAATTTGAGTTGAAGTTATTCTCTTATTTTGTAAAACCTTCTTACATTGTTTAATGCATCCAGCAGTGCATCACAAAAAATAGGCATAATAATGTGTTAATTCCACAACAGTATATATCGGTGTCAGTTGATATCGGAATCGGTAATTAAGAGTTGGAAAATATCGGATATCGGCAAAAAAGCCATTATCGGACAGCTCTATTACAAACCCCGTTTCCATATATGTTGGGAAATTGTGTTAGATGTAAATATAAACGGAATACAATGATGTGCAAATTCTTTTCAACCCATATTCAATTGAATGCACTACAAAGACCATATATTTGATGTTCAAACTCGCAAACTTTATTTTTTTTCCAAATAATAATTAATTTACAATTTCATGGCTGCAACACATGCCAAAATAGTTGGGAAAGGGCATGTTCACCACCTTTTCTTTTAATAACACTCAATAAACATTTGGGAACTGAGGAAACTAATTGTTGAAGCTTTGAAAGTGGAATTCTTTCCCATTCTTGTTTTATTTAGAGCTTCAGTCGTTCAACAGTCCGGGGTCTCTGCTGTCGTATTTTACGCTTCATAATGCGCCACACATTTTGGATGGGAGACAGGTCTGGACTGCAGGCGGGCCAGGAAAGTACCCGCACTCATTTTTTTTTTATGAAGCCACACTGTTGTAACACGTTCTGAATGTGGCTTGGCATTGTCTTGCTGAAATAAGCAGGGGCGTCCATGAAAAAGACGGCGCTTAGATGGCAGCATATGTTGTTCCAAAACCTGTATGTACCTTTCAGCATTAACGGTGCCTTCACAGATGTGTAAGTTACCCATGCCTTGGGCACTAATGCACCCCCATACCATCACAGATGCTGGCTTTTCAACTTTGCGTCGATAACAGTCTGGATGGTTCGCTTCCCCTTTGGTCCGGATGACACAATGTCAAATATTTCCAAAAACAATTTGAAATGTGGACTCGTCAGACCACAGAACACTTTTCCACTTTGCATCAGTCCATCTTAGATGATCTCGGGCCCAGAGAAGCCGGCTGCGTTTATGGATGTTGTTAATGAATGGCTTTCGCTTTGCATAGTAGAGCTTTAACTTGCACTTAGAGATGTGGTGACAAACTGTATTTAGTGACAGTGGTTTTCTGAAGTGTTCCAGAGCCCATGTGGTGATATCCTTTAGAGATGGATGTCTGTTTTTGATTCAGTGCCGTCTGAGGGATCAAAGGTCACGGTCATTCAATGTTGGTTTCCGGCCATGCCGCTTATGTGGAGTGATTTCTCCAGATTCTCTGAACCTTTTGATGATACTATGGAGCGTAGATGTTGAAATCCCTAAATTTCTTGCACTTGCACTTTGAGAAACGTTGTTCTTAAACTGTTTGACTATTTGCTCACGCAGTTGTGGACAAAGGGGTGTACCTCGCCCCATCCTTTCTTGTGAAAGACTGAGCATTTTTTGGGAAGCTGTTTTTATACCCAATCATGGCACCCACCTGTTCCCAATTAGCCTGCACACATGTGGGATGTTCCAAATAAGTGTTTGATGAGCATTCCTCAACTTTATCAGTATTTATTGCCATCTTTCCCAACTTCTTTGTCACGTGTTGCTGGCATCAAATTATAAAGTTAATGATTATTTGCAAAATTTTTTTTTTTTTATCAGTTTGAACATCAAATATGTTGTCTTTGTAGCATATTCAACTGAATATGGGTTGAAAATGATTTGTAAATCATTGTATTCCGTTTATATTTACATCTAACACAATTTCTCAACCCATATGGAAACAGGGTTTGTAAGTGATACCAAAGCGCGTTGAGAACTCCATCCCGAGGCGTCCTTTAGGCTTATATTTGTTTGAAAGCCGAGACAACAGACATGTTATTACCTGTACTCAAATTACCTGGCAATACAATAACATTCAGTAAGGTAAGCTAGCTGCTAGCTATTAGCTAGCACATTGGTCGGCTACCTTCACAGAAGTTAGCATGAGGTTAGCTAAATCACAAAACCCGTCTACAACTTAGTCCTACATATTTCCTCTATTTAGAAGTGGAATTCTGACAAGTAAAATGTATCCACAGTTACTAAAATATTAAATGTAACAGAGTAAATGTAGCATATTTATACACACCTCCGTGCATTAGCATGCTAATGTCAGCATTTTGATTTTATTTTTCTTGTGTTTTAGAGTTTAATCATCGCGTTCAGAAGCCCAGAGGACCCAGAGCGCCACCTGCCGGCTGGACCTGCCTTGAAGGATGATGCATTTATTAATGGTACCACCAAACCCAACTTTACAAACCC
Organism: Nerophis ophidion; assembly: GCF_033978795.1. Taxonomy (NCBI): domain Eukaryota; kingdom Metazoa; phylum Chordata; class Actinopteri; order Syngnathiformes; family Syngnathidae; genus Nerophis; species Nerophis ophidion. Next base: position 24,549,044 of record NC_084637.1, read on the forward strand.
ATTAAGAAAAATATGTTTTTTTCAAATTTCAAAAGTACTTGCCTTGAATTATTTCACAGCACAATAACATTTGACAAAATGTGGTGTGATTTGTTCTATTTTAAAAATAAATGTTTTAAAGTATAACAGTATTACCTCCTTAGCATAGACCAGGGGTGTTGCAGTAATCCAAACGTGATGAATTAAAAGCTTGTATTACCCATACATTCATCCAGCTTTAACCGGTTATTCGGAATCGGGTCCTGGGGACAACAGCTCCAGCAGAGACCCCCAGGTTTCCCTCACCAGAGCAACATTAGCAACTTCCTCCTGGGTGATCCTGAAGCGTTCCCAGGCCAGGGAGGAGATATAATAACCCCCATCTGGTCCTTGGCCTGCCCCGAGGTCTCCTTCCAGTGGGACGTTCAACGAGGACCTCCCTCGGGAGACGCTCATGAGGCATCCGCACGAGATGCCCGAGCCACCTAAGCTGGCTCCTTTCCAAGCGAAGGAGCAGTGACTCTACTCCAAGTCTCTCGGGTGACTGAACTTCTCGCCCTACCTCTAAGGGAGATGACAGCCGCCCTACTAAAGAAACTCATTTCGGCCGCTTGTATCTGCGATCTTATTCTTTCGGTCATGACCCACACCTCATGACCATAAGTGAGAGTAGTGGTTCAGCTCTCGTTTCGTCAGAATAGTCCGGCAGAGAGACTGCAATACTGCCACGGCTGCTCTGATTCTCCGACTGATTTCTTTCTTCATTTTTCCCTCACTCGTGAACAAGACCCCAAGATACTTAAACTCCTACACGTGGGACAGAGTCTTGTTCTCTACCTTCACCGTACAAACCACCGGTTTCCTGCTGAGAACCCTGGCCTCAGATTTGGAGATGCTGATCCTCATTCCAGCCGCTGAACACTTGGCTGCGAACCGATCCAGTAAGAGCTGAAGGTCACGAACCGATGGTGCCATCAGGACCACATCATCTGCAAACAGCAGTGATGCAAACTTTAGCCCCCCCGAGACGTATACCCTGACTGCCATGGTCACGACTCTGCCTAGAAATCCTGTCCATGAAAATCACAAACAGGATAGGTGACAGAGAGAGCGCAGCCCTGGCGGAGACCAACACCCACTTGAAATGGATCTGACCTACATCCAAGCACCCGGACCCAACTCTTGCTTTGGTTGTACAGAGATTGGATGGCCCTCAGCAGGGTTCCCTTCACCCCGTACTCCCTCAGCACCTCCAGGATCTCCCGCGGGGACCCGGTTGTACGCCTTCCCCAAATCCACAATGCACATGTAGACTGGATAGGCATACTCCCAGGCCTTCAACAAGATTCCGGCAAGAGTAAAGAGCTGGTCAGTTGTTCCACGACCAGGACGGAATCCACATTGCTCCTCTTGAATCTGAGAATCGACTTTCGGCCGGACGCTCATTTCCAGTACCTTGGCGTAAACTTTACCAGGGAGGCTGAGAAGTGTGATACCCTTGTATTAAGCACACATCATCTGGTCCCCCTTTTTGAATAGGGGAGCCATCACCCCAGTCTGCCACTCCTTTGGCACTGTCCCAGACTTCCATGCAATGTTGAAACGGTGTATCAACCAAGACAGCCCCTCAACACCCAGAGCCTTCAGCATTTCTGGACAAATCTCGTCCTCCCCCCGAGCATTGCCACTGTGGAGTTCTCTAACTACCTCAGTGACTTCACTCCGAGAAATCGACATCAATCTTCCATCATCCTCAGGTTTCGCTCCTGTCAGGAAGGGTGCGTCTGATATAGTTGGGTTCAGGAGTTCCTCAAAGTGCTCTTTCCAATGCCCTACGACTTTCTCACTTGAATTCAGCATAGTCCTATCCTTGCTGTACACATCTTGGATGGTTCCCTGCTTCCCCCTCCTGAGGTGCCGTATGGTCTTCCAGAACAGCTTTGGTGCCACCTGATAGTCCTTCTCCATAGATTCCCCGAACTGCTCCCACACCCTCTGCTTAGCCTCGTCCACAGGCACGGCCCCTGGGATAACAGACCCCAGTAAGGCTACTTCTTTAGTCGGACGGCTTCCCTGACCCCCGCTGTCCACCAGGGTCTTCGAGGTTTACCGCCCCCTGAAGCACCTAAGACCTTATGGCCACAGCTCGCAGCTGCAGCTTTAGCAATAGAGGCTTTGAACATCGCCCATTCCTGTTCAATGTCCCCAACCTCCACAGGGATGGCAGAGAAGTCCCGTCGTAGGTGGGAATTCAATTCCCTCCGGACAGAGGACTCCTCCAAACGTTCCCAGTTCACCCGCGCTACAAGCTTGGGTTTGTCAGGTCTGTCCAGAGGTTTCCCCCGCCATCTCACGCAACTCAGTTGACAGTTCAGCCCCTCTCTTAATCCGAGTGTCCAAAACATACAGCCTCAGATCAGCTGATACGATTACAAAACCGATCATTGATCTTTGGCCTGGGGTGCTCTGGTACCAGGTACACCTATGAGCATCCTTATGCTTGAACTTATATGTTTGTTATCGCAAGTCCATGACTAGCACAGAAGTCCAATGACAATCCACCACTCAAGGAAGGACGTGACCACAAGTGTCATACTTCCTTTCGCGCTTTTTCAGTCACCTCCGGACTGTGGAAGAGGTAGGCTGCTTGTTTGTTTGCTCAGCTGTTTAACGTGAACATATACATTGAAATGTGTATAAATAACACGTATTGTGCACTTGATGTTGTACACAGCTCTTTAGTACAGCCCATGAAGGTTATGTTTATCGATAGAACTGATCTTAGGGAGACTGTAAGTTTCCTTTCTCCTTAAATGTGTGTGTGATAAACTTTTCTCAAGTTGGAGTCTCTATATCAGGGGTCACTAACGCGGTGCCCGCGGGCACCAGGTAGCCCGTAAGGACCAGATGAGTCGCCCGCTGGCCTGTTCTAAAAATAGCTCAAATAGCAGCACTTACCAGTGAGCTGCCTCTATTTTTTAAATTGTATTTATTTACTAGCAAGCTGGTCTCGCTTTGCTCGACATTTTTAATTCTAAGAGAGAAAAAACTCAAATAGAATTTGAAAATCCAAGAAAATATTTTAAAGTCTTCACTTGTTTAAATAAATTCATTTATTTTTTTACTTTGCTTCTTATAACTTTCAGAAAGACAATTTTAGAAAAAAAATACAACCTTAAAAATTATTTTAGGATTTCTAAACACATATACCTTTTTACCTTTTAAATTCCTTCCTCTTCTTTCCTGACAATTTAAATCAATGTTCAAGTAATTTTTTTTTTCATTGTAAAGAATAATAAATACATTCTGATTTAATTCTTCATCTTAGATTCTGTTTTTTCGACAAAGAATATTTGTGAAATATTTCTTCAAACTTATTATGATTAAAATTCAAAAAAATTATTCTGGCAAATTTCGAAAATCTGTAGAATCAAATTTAAATTTTATTTCAAAGTATTTTGAATTTTTTAAAAATTTTTGTTCTGGAAAATCTAGAAGAAATAATGATTTGTCTTTGTTAGAAATATAGTTTGGTCCAATTTGTTATATATTGTAACAAAGTGCAGATTGGATTTTAACCTATTTAAAACATGTCATCAAAATTCCAAAAAATAATCTTAATTTAGGGAAAATTACTGATGATGTCCCATAAATTCTTTTTTAAAATTTTTTCAAAAAGATTTGAATTAGTTAGTTTTTCTCTTCATTTTTTCGGTTGAATTTGGAATTTTAAAGAGTCGAAATTGAAGATAAACTATGTTTGAAAATTTAATTTTCATTTTTTTTTGTGTTTTCTCCTCTTTCAAATCATTCAATTAAGTGTTTTTCTAATCATTTATTCTCTACAAAAACCCTTCCGTAAAAGGAAAAAAAATGTACGACGGAATGACGGACAGAAATACCCATTTTTTTAAATATATAAATATAGATTTATTTATTAAAGGTAAATTGAGCAAATTGGCTTTTTCTGGCAATTTATTTAGCAATTTATTTAAGTGTGTATCAAACTGGTAGCCCTTCGCATTAATCAGTATCCAAGAAGTAGCTCTTGGTTTCAAAAAGGTTGGTGACCCCTGATCTATATGCTCAGGAAGTAAACGCCACCTAGTGGTCGACAAGAGCATTGCAGCAGTTTCCCTTTTATTCATTACAAGTGACAAAAGACACAACGCAGAGTTTATTTCCACTCGGTGTCAACACAGACCGGCGACACTTTTTTAAACTGAGACATAAAATAATATATAATTTACATTTTTGTTGTCCTTAACTTAACTTTACTTCACACTGAACTTTGTAAACATTGCATTGTGTTTTACTACAGTGCGACAGCACCCTCTAGTGGGCGAAATACCGTCAAACAGTAAATTGTACACTTAGTAAAACATGACAAAAAGTACATTTACATCACAAATTGTATCACCAAACTTGTTTCCTCATCAGCCAGGTGTTAAGAGACCGTGAGTAGTTTGGATGTCCACTTTGGAAGTGACTTGAACGCTGATTCAACTGTGGAGCTCATTTGACTTTTTGCTGGACCTTGTAGGTTCCCCGCCGCTGAAATATCGATACCAGGGGTCGTACTTATCAAGCGTCTTAGAGTTCCATTTTACACTTAAGTCTTGAGAATTTTCGAAATTTAGTCCTACTCTCAAACTTAAGAATAAAAGCTATTTATCAACTTTCTTAAACGGGAACATCACAATTTCAGAAGGGTTAAAACCAATAAAAATCAATTCCTACCAACTTATTTAATTTTTCGAAGTTTTATTCAAAATTTTACCCATCATGGAATATCCCGTAAAAAGGCTTTAAAGTGCCCAATTTTCGCTATCTGTAAATCCAGCCGTCCATTTTCCTGTGATGCCAATACAAACAAAGCGGAAAGAACTGAAAAATATAGCGACATTAGCTCGGATTCAGACTCGGATTTCAGCGGCTTAAGCAATTCAACAGATTATGCATGTCTTGAAATGGATGGTTGGAGTGTGGAGGCAGAGAGCAAAAACGAAATTGAAGAAGAAACTGAAGCTATTGAGCCATATCACGACAGACGGCGGCAACGAGGACAAATTCGGCGATCGCCTTCTAACCAACGATTGCATCTTTTGACCACTGGAGCAACTTAAATCCGTCAATTTGTAAGTGTTTGTTTGGCATTAAATGTGGGTGGAGGGAAAGGCTGGATGCAAATATAGCTACAAATGTACATACAGCTAGCCTAAATAGCATGTTAGCATCGATTAGCTGGCAGTCATGCCGTGACCAAATATGTCTGATTAGCACATAAGTCAATAACATCAACAAAACTCACCTTTGTGATTTCGTTGACTTTATCGTTGGATATGCATCTGCTTTTTAGTGTCGCAGGATATCCACACATCTCTGTCGTAGCATTGCTATCGTCGGTAAAATGTGCAGAACAAACAAGGGATTTTTGCATCTTTTGACACTGGTGCAACTTGAATCCGTCGATTTGTAAGTGTTTGTTTGGCATTAAATGTGGGTGGAGGGAAAGGCTGGATGCAAATATAGCTACAAATGTACATACAGCTAGCCTAAATAGCATGTTAGCATTGATTGGCTGGCAGTCATGCCGTGACCAAAAATGTCTGATTGGCACATAAGTCAATAACATCAACAAAACTCACCTTTGTGATTTTGTTGACTTTATCGTTGGAAATGCATCTGCTTTGAGTGTCGCAGGATATAATAATAATAATAATAATGGATTAAATTTATATCGCGCTTTTCTATTGTTAGATACTCAAAGCGCTCACAGTGAAGTGGGAACCCATCATTCATTCACACCTGGTGGTGGTAAGCTACATCAGTAGCCACAGCTGCCCTGGGGTAGACTGACGGAAGCGTGGCTGCCAGTTTGCGCCTACGGCCCCTCCGACCACCACCAATCATTCATTCATCATTCATTCACCAGTGTGAGCGGCACCGGGGGCAAGGATGAAGTGTCCTGCCCAAGGACACAACGGCAGCGATTTGGATGTCAATAGGTGGGAAGCGAACCTGCAACCCTCAGGTTCCTGGCACACATCTCTGTCGTAGCATCGCTATCGTCGGTAAAATGTGCAGAACAAACGAAGGACTTCGCATCTTTTGACACTGGTGCAACTTGAATCCGTCGATTGGTATGTGTTTGTTTGGCATTAAATGTGGGTGGAGGGAAAGGCTGGATGCAAATATAGCTACAAATGTACATACAGCTAGCTTAAATAGCATGTTAGCAGTGATTAGCTGGCAGTCATGCCACAACCAAATATGTCTGATTAGCACTTAAGTCAATAACATTAACAAAACTCACCTTTGTGATTTCGTTGACTTTATTGTTGGAAATGCATCTGCAGGATATCCATACAGCTCTGTGCCATGTCTGCCTTAGCATCGCCGGTAAAATGTGCAGACACTCCGGCACATTCAATGGGGGTCTGGCGGCAGATTTCTTTGACTTTATCGTTGGAAATGCATCTGCTTTGAGTGTCGCAGGATATCCACACAATCTTGCCATCTCTGTAGTAGCATAGGTTTTGTCTGTAAAGTGTGCGGAAAAAACGATTGACCATTTCATCGGCTTTCCCCACACCCTCGTGTTTTGAACAAATTTCGTCCAATTTCTTGCCACTTTCGCATCTTTGGGCCAGTGGTGCAACTTGAATCCCTCCCTGTTAGTGTTGTTACACCCTCCGACAACACACCGACGAGGCATGATGTCTCCAAGGTACGGAAAACAGTCGAAAAAACTGAAAATAACAGAGCTGAGACCCGGTGTTTGTAATGTGTCTGAGAAAATGGCGGCTTTATTACCTAGGTGACGTCACGTTCTGACGTCATCGCTCCGAGAGCGATAAACAGAAAGGCGTTTAATTTGCCAAAATTCACCCTTTTAGAGTTGGGAAATCGGTTAAAAAAACATATGGTCTTTTTTCTGCAACATCAAGGTATATATTGACGCATACATAGGTCTGGTGATAATGTTCCCCTTTAAGCCTGCCTTCTCCAGTCAGTCAGTCTTGCGTCCTAATTTGCTATACGCAACAAATGACAACTTTTGTTCCCGGTTCTGTTAATGCTAGCTTCCATGCTAAGCCCATTTTGTTTGCTAGCTCCCACGCTAGCCCACTTAGCTTTTTACCTTCCATGCTATGAGTACGCTTTTGTTTGTTTCCCACCTGATTTATTGTTTAAATAAATCATTTCCTACCTGCACGCTGTGTCCGAAGCCCGTCTGCATCCCCGGGAGAAAGAACCCACATCACGATGCGACCAGGTCGTTACAATTATTATTAAATAGTCAATTAGTTTTTTGTTTATATATCAAGGACTACTTACATGTGTATATACAGTATACTGTATGTTTGTAAATGTGTATATATACTAGGAGTGTGACGGTACACACAAATTTCGGTTTGGTACGTACCTCGGTTTAGAGGTCACGGTTTGGTTCATTTTCGGTACAGTAAGAAAACTACAAAATATAATTTTCTTTGGTTATTTATTTACCAAATTTGTAAACAATGGCATAACATACATATACACACAGGGTCCATTGCCCGGGTTAATATGGTCAACATGTATAAAATAAAAACTAAATAAGATAAGGCTCAGAATGGTTTCTTAACAAAACCTTTTTACATATAAAGTGCTTTTTTTGATTGATTGATTGAAACTTTTACTAGCCTGGCTAACTTGGCAGTAAGATGATATATGGGCTCATTGTTCTTCCACCATAGAAGTGGGTCAAAATCTAGTTTTTAATGCAATATGGACTTAAATCTGCTGCTATATAAACTTTGTTATTGCTTTAGGCCGGCCTGACTCGCCGAGTAGAGGCTGCTTGAATGCAGTGGTGACGCTTCAAATGGGTTGGCATGTGTTATGAGAGTAGCGTATGTGTGTGTGTAGCCCTTTAATATGTGACAACATGTGACGTCAGTGAGTGTGTGGGCGAGCGAGGTGAGGGAGCTTAGCTGAGTGCGGGAGTGGCTGGTGTTTAGTTGGATCGGCTGTGTGCAAGACCTCAATAAAGCCACGATTTGCAACTAATCGCCGTACTCTTCATTTACCCCGGAGTCCAGAGCTGTGGAGACCCACTGCCGGGTAGAGTGAAGGGTGTTGCCCTGGAGGAGTTTCTCCCCTGCGCTGTTCGACTACGGTCTGGGAGCCGGAAGCAGGAAAGGTGCAAGACATGTTTGACGTGTTGTCAGAAGCAGCTGTTGAACAATGTCGGCAAACCTCAGTCCTCCATTGTTGTATCGTGCAGTTGCCTAGTACAGAGGTGCGTCTGTCTCACAATACGAAGGTCCTGAGTAGTCTTGGGTTCAATCCCGGGCTCGGGATCTTTCTGTGTGGAGTTTGCATGTTCTCACCTTGCCTGCGTGGGTTCCCTCCGGGCATTCTGACTTCCTCCCACTTCCAAAGACATGCACCTGGGGATAAGTTGATTGGCAACACTAAATTGGCCCTAGTGTGTGAATGTTGTCTGTCTATCGGTGTTGAGCCTGCGATGTGGTGGCGACTTGTCCAGGGTGTACAGCGCCTTCCGCCTGATTGTAGCTGAAATAGGCACCAGCGACCCCAAAAAGGAATAAGCGGTAGGAAATGGATGGATGGATATATATTAGGGCTGGGCGATATGGCTGAAAACTATATCATGATATGCATTTTTTATATTTATCAATATAGATAATTATTGATACTTTTTAGGACTTATTTAACCTTCCATTGGTGCTATTTATCAGTGGAGAGAGTGTCTGGTAGCCAGGTCAGATGAGATGTATTTTATTACTAATATTTTCTTACTAAGGTTGCAAAAAAAGTATATCTGAAGGTAGTTGCAGATTTAAGACACTAGATGGCAGTAGTGTATAAAATATTGAAGACTGACAAGTCAAGTATTTTCTATATATATATATATATATATATATATATATATGTATATATATACAGTGGGGCAAAAAAGTATTTAGTCCGCCACCGATTGTGCAAGTTCTCCCACTTAAAATGATGACAGAGGTCTGTAATTTTCATCATAGGTACACTTCAACTGTGGAAAAAAAAATATATACAATAATTCACATTTTAGGAATTTTAAAGAATTTATTTGTAAATTATGGTGGAAAATAAGTATTTGGTAAATAACAAAAATTCCAGTCAATACTTTGTGATGTAACCTTTGTTGGCAATAACAGAGGTCAAACAATTACTATAGGTCTTTACCAGGTTTGCACACACAGTAGCTGGTATTTTGGCCCATTCCTCCATGCAGATCTTCTTGGGAGCAGTGATGTTTTGTCGCCGAGCAACACAGACTTTCAACTCCCTCCACAGATTTTCTTTGGGGTTGAGGTCTGGAGACTGGATAGGCCACTCCAGGACTTTCAAATGCTTCTTACGGAGCCACTCTTTCGTTGCCCGGGCGGTGTGTTTGGGATCATTGTCATGATGGAAGACCCAGCCATGTTTCATCTTCAAAGCTCTCACTGATGGAAGGAGGTTTTGGCTCAAAATCTCATGATACATGGCTCCATTCATTCTTTCCTTAACACGGATCAATCGTCCTGTCCCCTTAGCAGAAAAACAGCCCCAAAGCATGATGTTTCCACCCCCACGCCTCACAGACGGTATGGTGTTCTTGGGATGCAACTCAGTATTCTTCTTCCTCCAAACACGACGAGTTGAGTTTATACCAAAAAGTTGTATTTTGGTTTCATCTGACCACATGACATTCTCCCAATCCTCTGCTGTATCATCCATGTGCTCTCTGGCAAACTTCCGACGGGCCTGGACATGCACTGGCTTAAGCAGGGGGACACGTCTGGCACTGCAGGAATTGCTCCCACAGTTGATTTTTTCACGCCAAACTGCTTGCCTTGTGTAGAATCACTCTTCCCAGTCTGGTGCAGGTCTATAATTATTTTCCTGGTGTCCTTCGACAGCTCTTTGGTCTTGGCCATAGTGAAGTTTGGAGTCTGACTGTTTGAGGTTGTGGACAGGTGTCTTTTATACAGATAACGAGTTCAAAAAGGTTCCATTAATACAGGTAACAAGTGGAGGACATTAGAGCTTCTTAAGGAAGGAGTTACAGATCTGTGAGAGCCAGAGATCTTCCTTGTTTGAAGTGACCAAATACTTATTTTCCACCATAATTTACAAATATATTCTTTAAAATTCCTACAATGTGAATTCCTGGATTTTTTTTCACATTGTGTCTCTCACAGTTGAAGTGTACCTATGATGAAAATTGCAGACCTCTGTCATCCTTTTAAGTGGGAGAACTTGCACAATCGGTGGCTGACTAAATACTTTTTTGCCCCACTATATATTAATAAATATATATATATATATATATATATATATATATATATATATATATATAAATAAAAGAAATACTTGAATTTCAGTGTTCATTTATTTACACATTTACACACACATAACACTCATCTACTTATTGTTGAGTTAAGGGTTGAATTGTCCATTTTGGTTTTTCTTACCATATGCATGTACAGTAGATGGCAGTACGTTCCTGTTTAAGAGTGTCACAACATTGCTGTTTACGGAAGACAAACTGCTTTACGGTAGACGAAAACGGACTACTGCTGTTGTGTGTTTTTAGTTACCGCGCTGGGAGGACGTTAATAAAATTGCCTAACAATAAACCCACATAAGAAACCTAGAACTCGCCCTCGATCATTCTACAGTTATAACGTCATTGGGCAGGCACGCTCTTTATATTGTGGGAAAGCGGACGTGAAAACAGGCTGTCGACGCGTCACTCATGTCCGCATGGAGCTGGTGGGGGCGTGGCCTCCAGCTCCGCCTGAATTTCGGGAGAAAATTTGTGGGAGAGGCGCTGAATTTCGGGACTCTCCCGGATTTTACCACATAGTCACACACGTGGCATTTGTCACCTACATTCTGGCCATTGTTGAAGTTATTTGTCAACAACGTTAGCTCCTTAACGCAGAGCATAAACAACATTCTCTATTTTGGAAAAAGTGTGAAACAAGATGGCGGTTATGTTCGTCTTCAAGATATACATTTAACGATGTACATTTTCTAACGATAATTTCTGATGCAGATCAATGCTGATAACGTTTATAAATGTGACTCTGGAGAAAAATTCACTAGGATATAATGAGAGACAAAAAATTGATTTTAAAGGTTTTTATTGAATAAGACCGCCAGAGTGTAGATGAACAATAAAACATTGAACATCAAGAGTATCTGAACGCCCAAGCAACGACCTCCGAGACATGTTTTGCCATCAAGCACAAACACAGCAAAAAGTGACAAACAACACAGCCAAACAAGAAAACAAATGCACAAATGTCCCATAGAATGGACATTTCCTACAGAACTTTGTTGCAAAAATCTTGTTTTTCTGTCCTCCACCACACTAGCCTGTAGACCCCAGCCGCCGCGCTTCAGCTTCAGAAACCATTTATTCAATAGCATTGAATGTTGAAGGCGGTAAAAGCGAATTTAGAAGCATTCCGTGGGATAGATTGAAAAGCTTATTGGCCAATATATGACATGCAGAGTCATAGTTTGCTCATGTCTGGTACGGTTAGGGGCCGCTGTCGTCCATTTGACTATTGATCTTAGGCGCAAACAAATGGTCTCGGGACACTGCAGTCGCTAACGAACCCCTTTTCAGCTGTAAGAAAACAAAACAACTTGTGAAATCTATCAATCATATACGGTGAATAAAGTTTGTGTTCTTCATACCAGTCCTAATGTACACACAGTTTTGGTAAGACTAAAGTGCTTTTGACAGGAAAGACAACAATGTCTGTAGGGGCATAGACTTGGCCAGCAGTCCAAAAGAAGGTCCCCTTCTGGAAGACAATCACATTTCATTGAATCACTTTTAAAAAAAGGGTCACTGCCTTACTTGGTATCTGCACCCTGAAAAGAGTGTCAGGGTGTATCTGTTGTGTTGGCAGCAGTCATGCAGCGCTAGAATACAGTGGGGCAAAAAAGTATTTAGTCAGCCACCCATTGTGCAAGTTCTCCCACTTAAAATGATGACAGAGGTCTGTAATTTTCATCATAGGTACACTTCAACTGTGAGAGAAAGAATGTGGGAAAAAAAATCCAGGAATTCACTATGTAGGAATTTATTTGTAAATTATGGTGGAAAATAAGTATGTGGTCAACCATTCAAAGCTCTCACTGATGGAAGGAGGTTTTGGCTCAAAATCTCACGATACATGGCCCCATTCATTCTTTCCTTAACACAGATCAACCGTCCTGTCCCCTTTGCAGAAAAACAGCCCCAGAGCATGATGTTTCCACCCCCATGCCTCACAGTAGGTATGGTGTTCTTGGGATGCAACTCAGTATTCTTCTTCCTCCAAAAACGACGAGTTGAGTTTATACCAAAATGGATACATGGATGATACAGCAGAGGATTGGGAGAATGTCATGTGGTCAGATGAAACCAAAATAGAACTTTTTGGTATAAACTCAACTTGTCGTGTTTGGAGGAAGAAGAATACTGAGTTGCATCCCAAGAACACCACACCTACTGTGAAGCATGGGGGTGGAAACATCATGCTTTGGGGCTGTTTTTCTGCTAAGGGGACAGGATGGTTGATCCGTGTTAAGGAAATAATGAATGGGCCATGTTTTGTGAGATTTTGAGCCGAGCTTTGAATGCTTGACCAAATACTTATTTTCCACTAAATTTACAAATAATTTCTTTATATTTCCTACAATGTGAATTTTTTTCCCCCACATTCTGTCTCTCACAGTTGAAGTGTACCTATGATGAAAATTACAGACCTCTGTCATCATTTTAAGTAGGAGAACTTGCACAATCGGGGGCTGACTAAAGACTTGTTTGCCCCACTGTATATGCACTGGGGAACAGGGGAGTGTGTGGACAGTGGTCCCCACTTTGTGCACCCTGGACTAGACAGAGAGGACGCCAATGAAAGCAGATGCACCAATAGGCCTCAAGAATGCACACCCCCCAAAGACAGACACACCCACTACCTGATGGACAGCCTGCAAAAGACCACTGCTACAGATGTTGAAGACAATGCAGGTTAAAGGCAAGGCAGACCCAGCAGACCTTCCTTAGCAGGGCAACTTGAAGCCGAGTCAGAGACCAGACCACCACCCAGTCCCGCCTCTACACACTCTTCCCCTTCAGTTGACTTTGCTACTGGTCACACCTGGATGGTGTGATCGAGTCCTATCCAGGTGTCTACCATGGCTCCGTCATTATTGGCTTGGATCACTTCAAGAACTTCTTGGTATTCCTTGACATTGTGGAATGACACCAGATTGGCACCAAACTTTGTGATGCATATGTCCTGATGAGACAAAGTACAAAACAGGATCACCCAACTGAATCCTCTCATTAGCACGGTTTACAGCGTAAAATCTTTATGTACCTCTGCTTCTGCAAAGGTTTTGGGACCCTTTTGGTAGATGTATTGACCTGCAACACAAATATTATTTTATGTGAAAAAGACCAGGAAGTATGTGGAAAAAGTGTCCAGGTGAGCCCGCTACCAACCAGTGGCATGCAAAGAAGAAAAGAACATTAACTTTCATGAACACAACACTGCATCAACCATTGGATTATTGAAGTCAGCAGGTGAGGTTTGGACTTACCTGTTGAGTCAACACCCCACAGATCGCACAGAGGAGGAAGACGCCAAGAGAAAATGCCATCTGAGCAATGAGAGACAAACATTGTTGAATTAAAAATGTCAAAGTAAGATGTAAAGTTGTCTTACCTTTGCAGTGAAGATGCTTGATACCGAGGACAACAACCAGCCGTCCTTTAATACGCTAGCTTGATACAGCCCTGGAATGTCTTGCATGTTAATTATGGGACAATTATCCACGATAAAATGGACTTTAAATGTCAGATGTAATTATCTAATAGAGTTAAATTATTAAAGATGAAACAATTAAAAAAAAAAAACAGGGGCGGTTCTAAATGTTAAGTTTAAGATGTTCATAACAGGAACTTGTGGTGGGGTGTGGCACTGACACCTTTAAAGTTGTGTTTTTTTTCAAACTTAATTATTGTGCTGTAATGGATGTGAACACAGGTTGTTAAGGTGAAGAGGTAGTTTTGGAAAAAATAAGTAATGAATTATTGTTTTTAGTTTCTTTCCCAAAAAAAGCTATTTAATTGCTAAAAGAATTGTGAACCGTTTTTTGAGAAACTCCTTAAAGTTCTCATATGATTATTTTGTAGATTTAAAAGACTTCTAGTGGTCTACATCAGTGTTTTTCAACCAAGGCACATTTTACGCGTTGAAAAAATGCGGAGGCACACCACCAGCAGAAATCACTAAAAAACCTAACTCAATTGACAGTAAAAAGTCGCAATTTTTGGATATGACTTTTAATCATAACCGAGCATGCATGACTATAGCTCTTGTCTCAAAGTAGGTGTACTGTCACCACCTGTCATACCACACCGTGATTTATCCGGACTTTTTTGCTGTTTTCCTGTGTGTAGTGTTTTAGTTCTTGTCTTGTGCTCCTATTTTGGTGGCTTCTTTTCTTTTTTTGGTATTTTCCTGTAGCAGTTTCATGTCTTCCTTTGAGCGATATTTCCCACCTACACTTTGTTTTAGCAATCAAGAATATTTCAAAAGTTTTTAATCCTTCTTTGTGTAGACGTTGTCGATTGTCATGTCATGTTCGGATATATTTTGTGGACACTGTCTCTGCTCCGCAGTAAGTCTTTGCTGTCGTCCAGCATTCTGTTTTTGTTCACTTTGTAGCCAGTTCAGTTTTAGTTCTGTTCTGCATAGCTTCAGTGCCTTTTATTAGGGGCACTCACCGTTTGCTTATTTTTGGTTTAAGCATTAGACCATTTTTTACCTTCACGCTGCCTCCCGCTGTTTCCGACATCTACAAAACAATTAGCTACCTGCTGCCACCTACTGATATGGAAGAGTATTACACAGTTACTCTTCCGATCTTAAGACAGCACCGACACTCAACAACAACACATCATTTGCAAACTTTCATTACCCAAATAGGGGAAATTAGATAATCTCCCACGGCACACCAGACTGTATCTCACGGCACACTTTGTGAGCTGCGGCACAGTGGTTGAAAAACACTGATATACATAACATGAAATGGTGGTTTTGTGGTCAAAATGTTGCATGGATTATGTTTTGCAGAGCATCTTCAAGCCGCTTTTTTGTTTTGTGGTCGCGTCTTATGTACGTGCCTCCACTTTGACAGTGTCTTCTCCCAGACATAATTTTTGTAGTTTTTAGCGCTTCCATACGGTAAAATTCCAGACAGTTAGTAATGCCGTTTAAATTTCTAATTATGGAAAAAACATCATTTATTAATGCATTTTTACCCGACAAAACATGGTGGAAAGCAACTCCACAGACTTTGTTCCAGGAGATTTTCACTTGGATTAAACGGAGCCGAACGCTTCGTTTCACTTTATTTCCCTCGCTTCACTTCCAGTGTCACGTTTGGAACGCATTTTGGAAGCGCGTGTTGTCACCTCCAGATGCAGCAGGACCAGACAGGCAGGATAGCAGGTAAGAGCTGATTTTAATGTACAAAACGATAAAAGAACACTGGTGCAAACAGAAAAGGAAGTGCGTGCCTACGCACGGTAAGCTAAAGCTAATACTTAGCATAGAGTCCACAGAGTCCAAAGTAACGTGCCGAGCGCACGAGAAGCTAAGAAGAAACTTAGAAAACAAGCAAGGACTTAGAGAAACCAAAGTGACTGTTGCATATAGCAAATGACGAACCAAGGTAGAATGCAGGCTTAAATACTAAAGTAACAATTTCCATCAGGATGTGCGTCAAAAGGCATGGCAGGTGGAACAAATGAGGAACCATGGTAACAAAAACAGGAAGTGCACATACAAACTTAGCCCCGGAAGAATCCAAACAATCAAAAAACCAAAAAGGACTCAAAAAACAGACAAAAGATGTGATCCGGGAAGCGGATCGCAACGTCCAGAGTGTAGAACAGGGGTCACCAACCTTTTTGAAACCAAGAGCTACTTCTTGGGTACTGATTAATGCGAAGGGCTACCAGTTCGATGCACTCTTAAAAAAATTGCCAGAAATAGCCAATTTGCTCAATTTACCTTTAATATATATATATAAAAAATGGGTATTTCTGTCCGTCATTCCGTCGTACATTTTTTTTTCCTTTTACGGAAGGTTTTTTGTAGAAAATAAATGATGAAAAAAAAACACTTAATTGAACGATTTAAAAGAGGAGAAAACCCCCAAAAAATGAAAATTAAATTTTCAAACATAGTTTATCTTCAATTTCGACTCTTTAAAATTCAAAATTCAACCGGAAAAAATGAAGAGAAAAACTAGCTAAATCGAATCTTTTTGAAAAATTAAATAATTTTTTTTACGGAACATCATTAGTAATTTTTCCTGATTTTGATTAATTTTATAATTTTGATTTTTTTTAAATAGGTTAAAATCCAATCTGCACTTTGTTAGAATATATAACAAATTGGACCAAGCTATATTTCTAACAAAGACAAATCATTATTTCTTCTAGATTTTCCAGAACAAAAATTTTAAAAGAAATTCAAAAGACTTTGATATAAGATTTAAATTTGATTCCACAGATTTTCTAGATTTGCCAGAATGATTTTTTAAAATTTTAATCATAATAAGTTTGAATAAATATTTCACAAATATTCTTTGTCGAAAAAACTGAAGCTAAAATGAAAAATTTAATTAAAATGTATTTATTATTCTTTACAATTAAAACAATTAATTACTTGAACATTGATTTAAATTTTCAGGAAAGAAGAGGAAGGAATTTAAAAGATAAAAAGGTGTTTAAAAATCCTAAAATCATTTTTAAGGTTGTATTTTTTTTCTAAAATTGTCTTTCTGACAGTTATAAGAAGCAAAGTAAAAAAATAAATGAATTTATTTAAACAAGTGAAGACCAAGTTTTTAAAATATTTTCTTGGATTTTAAAATTCTATTTGAGTTTAGTCTTTCTTCGAATTAAAAATGTCGAGCAAAGTGAGACCAGTTTGCTAGTAAGTAAATGAAATTTTAAAAAATAGAGGCAGCTCACTGGTAAGTGCTGCTATTTTTAGAACAGGCCAGCGGGCGACTCATCTGGTCCTTACGGGCTACCTGGTGCCCGCGGGCACCACGTTGGTGACCCCTGGTGTAGAATGTCGGTGTGCGCGGAGAAAAATACCTGATGTTGCTTTCATTTTCTTAACACAGTGTCCGACTGTGACTGCGAGTTCATGATGTGAGGAAACATGCAGCAGGTGTTGTGTCGGGAACGTTGCTACAACTTCTTTAGAAAGTCTTTAGTCTTTTAGCACATTTGACAACCAAAAATGTTCTGTTAGATAATAAATGACAGGGCGCTTTGCATGAAATTTTACTGCTAACTTATTCCTAGCCCATTCCTGTCCGGTCATTAAAGGGGAACATTATCAGCAGACCTATGTAAGCGTCAATATATACCTTGATGTTGCAGAAAAAAGACCATATATTTTTTTAACCGATTTCCGAACTCTAAATAGGTGAATTTTGTTGGCAAATTAAACTCCTTTCTGTTTATCGCTCTTTTTGCGATGACGTCAGAACGTGACGTCTCCGAGGTAATACAGCCGCCATTTTCATTTTCAACACATTGCAAACATTGGGTCTCAGCTCTGTTATTTTTCATTTTTTCGACTATTTTTTGGAACTTTGGAGACATCATGCCTCGTCGGTGTGTTGTCGGAGGGTGTAACAACACTAACAGGGAGGGATTCAAGTTGCACCACTGGCCCGAAGATGCGAAAGTGTCTGCCGCCAGACCCCCATTGAATGTGCCAAAGTGTCTGCACATTTTACCGGCGATGACAGACATGGCACAGAGATGTATGGATAACCTGCAGATGCATTTGCAACGATAAATTCAACGAAATCACAAATGTGAGTTTTGTTGATGTTGACTTATGTGCTAATCAGACATATTTGGTCGCGGCGTGACTGCCAGCTAATAGATGCTAACATGCTACGCTAATCGACACTAACATGCTATTTACCGGCGGTGCTAAAGCAAACATGGCACAGAGATGTATGGATAACCTGCAGATGCATTTGCAACGATATTACGTTTACTTCCACCCACATTTAATGCGAAAAAAACACTTACCAATCGACGGATTTAAGTTGCTCCAGTGTCACGAGATGCGAAAGTCCTGATCGTTTGGTCCGCACATTTTACCGGCGATGCTAACGCAGCTATTCGGCCATGCTATGGCTATGAATAGCGTCAATAGCTATTCGCTCAATAGCTTCAGTTTCTTCTTCAATACTTTCATACTCCAACCATCCGTTTTCAATACACGCGTAATCTGTTAAATCGCTTAAGTCGCTGAAATCCGTGTCTGAATCCGAGCTAATGTCGCTATACCTTGCTGTGGTATTCGCCGTTGTTTGTTTACATTGGCAGCCCTGTATGACGTCACAGGGAAATGGATAGTCGCATCGCAAATAACGAAAATCAAGCACTTTAAAGTTTTTTTTAAGGATATTCGGGGACCGGTAAAATTTTGAAAAAAACTTCAAAAAATACAACAAGCCACTGGGAACTGATTTTTATTGTTTTTAACCCTTTTGAAATTGTGATAATGTTCCCCTTTAATAATAATTTAGTATCTAAAATGCATTTAAAAGGAGTATTAATATGGTCTTATGCAAACTGTGTGAGAGAAGGCAAAAACAATGGAGGTTATGTGCCAAACAAACTTGAAAACAAAAAGTCCACAGTGGAACGGCCACCACACCTTAGCTAATTACTGACATTTAACGTGCCTCATTTTCCCAATTAATGACACACCTGTAAACAAATCGGTTGTTGTTGAAGTGAGGAGAACTTTTTTTTTTTAGTGTGTTCAATATCTAATAAAGCTCACCAAGACATAAACTTCCAGATTCTCTGTCTGAGATTTAGTTTTCAGTGTGATTGTCTGAAGGCAAGAAGTACAACACCCTCATGGCCACAGGTAGGGACAAGGAGACATCCTGCCACCTATGTCTCCTTGCAGAATGTCTGTCTCTTCCTTCTCCCCGGGACTGATATACGTTTCCAAAAGGTGGGTTGGGTTGTCCTTGTCCCATCTGACTCCAGTGTCCATGGCAAATACAAAACCCCGTTTCCATATGAGTTGGGAAATTGTGTTAGATGTAAATATAAACAGAATACAATGATTTGCAAATCATTTTCAACCCATATTCAGTTGAATATGCTACAAAGACAACATATTTCCTTGATTAACCGCCGGGCATGTAGTACGCGCCTGCCTTGAATTGCTGCCAGGTGGTGCTGGTCACGAAATTAATAAGCACATGCTTACTTTTACCGCCGGGTCAAATTCGTGATGTCACAAGTGAAGCTTCCCCTGCCGCTATTTTCATTACCTTGGGTAAACCAGGGCTCTTGTTCCACAGCCATACAGATCACACTAATGGTTGTGATATAAAACAATTTTAACACTCTTACTAATATGCGCCACACTCTGTGAACCCTAACCAAACAAGAATAACAAACACATTTCTGGAGATTATTGGCTCTGTGGCGCATTATAAACGCAGCATAAGGATTACCCATAATGCCGTGCATCCGTGACTCTTGGATATATTATACACGCGCCCCCTAACCCCGCCCCCCGTGTGTTGGTTGAGGTGGGCGGGGGATCAAAGGCCCGTAATATCATCGCTTACATGCAGTGATTTCTCCAGATTCTCTGAATCTTTTGATGATTTTACGGACCGTAGATGGTAAAATCCCTAAATTCCTTGCAATAGTTGAGAAATGTTGTTCTAAAACTGTTCGACAATTTGCTCACAAAGTGGTGACCCTCGCCCCATCCTTGTTTGTGAATTACTTAGCATTTCATGGAAGCTGCTTTTATACCCAATCATGGCACCCACCTGTTCCCAATTAGCCTGCACACCTGGGGGATGTTCCAAATAAGTGTTTGATGAGCATTCCTCAACTTTATCAGTATTTATTGCCACCTTTCCCAACTTCTTTTTTCACATGTTGCTGGCATCAAATTCTAAAGTTAATGATTATTTGCAAAAAAACAAAAAAAATGTTTATCAGTTTGAACATCAAATATGTTGTCTTTGTAGCATATTCAACTGAATATGGGTTGAAAATGATTTGTAAATCATTGTATTCCGTTTATATTTACATCTAACACAATTTCCCAATTCATATGGAAACGGGGTTTGTAATATCTAAAATGCATTTATCCATCCATCCATATTCTACCGCTTATTCCCTTCGAGGTAGCGGGGGGCGCTGGAGCCTATCTCAGCTACAATCGGGCGGAAGGCGGCATACACCCTGGACAAGTCGCCACCTCATCGCAGGGCCAACACAGATAGACAGACAACATTCACACACTAGGGCCAATTTAGTGTTGCCAATCAACCTATCCCCAGGTGCATGTTTTCTGAGGTGTGAGGAAGCCGGAGTGAACCCACGCAGTCACGGAGAGGACATGCAAACTCCACGCAGAAAGATCCCGAGCCGGGATTGAACCCAGGACTACTCAGGACCTTTCTATTGTGAGGCAGACGCACTAACCCCTCTGACACCGTGCTGCCCCAAAATGCATTTAAAAAAATATACTTTTGTTTTGTGTCATCAGGAGACATGAAAACGTACAACTTTGTGAGCAAAAACTATTGAGGTTATGTGCCAGACAAACTTCAACAAAAATTTTTCAGTGGAATGGCCACCACACCTGAGCTAATTACTGACATTTAACATGCCTTATTTACCCAATTAACAACACACTTGTTAACAGTTCAGTTGCTGTTGAACAGAGGACAACATTTTCTCCATAGCGTGTTTGTTTAATATCTAATAAAGCTCACCAAGACATCAACTTTCAGATTCACCATCTTAGATTTAGTTTACCGTGTGATTGTTTGAAGGCAAGAAGTACAACACCCTCATGGCCACAGGTAGGGACAAGGAGACATCCTGCCACCTATGTCTCCTTGCAGAATGTCTGTCTCTTCCTTCTCCCCGGGACTGATATACTTTTCCAAATGGGGGTTGGGTTGTCCTTGTCCCATCTGACTCCAGTGTCCATGGCAACGGCTCCTGCGTTGGCTTATCTTGTTGAGTTTTGGCCACTCGCAAGTACCTCACACCCTCGTGTTCAGGCTGTATTGTCCGACCTTTAAAGGCCTACTGAAACCCACTACTACCGACCACGCAGTCTGGTAGTTTATATATCAATGATGAAATATTAACATTGCAACACATGCCAATACGGCCTTTTTAGTTTACTAAATCGCAATTTTAAATTTCCCGCGAGGTATCCTGTTCTAAACGTCGCGGAATGATTACGCGTGCTTGTGACGTTATTAGTTGGAGCGGACATTTCAGCCCAGCACCACACACGGCTAAAAGTCGTCTCTTTTCATCGCATAATTACGCTGTATTTTGGACTTCTGTGTTGCTGAATCTTTTGCAATTTGTTCAATTAATAATGGAGACGTCAAAGAAGAATGCTGTTGGTGGGAAGCGGTGGTTTGCAGCTGTCTTTAGCACCGAGACACAGCCGGTTGTGAAGCTTTAACACAGAGCGGTCAAGCGAACATATTTCTCTACGTCAACCAGCAAGTTTTTGGATGGGGAAATTGTGATATTAAGTTGGCTCTTACCGGAGACTTGAGTGGATTATGCGACCTCGTCCGGCAGTTGTCAAAAAGACAGCTGTGATCTTGGCTCCTCCATGGCTTCTCTCAGAGACACTGGCGTTCACCGCAGTCCTCCGACTTTCAGGTATGACTTTACAATCTCACTAAAACACTATTAACACAATAAGCAGATAAGGGATTCTCCAGAATGATCCTAGTAAATGTGTCTAATAACATCTGAATTGCTCACACTGCCACCGTCTGGAGCCGTCGCCTTTTTTTTTTTTTTTTTTTAGTGCTTTACTCTAACTTTCCTTATCCACAAATTTTTCATCCTTGCTCAAATTAATGGGGAAATTGTCACTTTCTCTGTCCGAATTGCTCTTATAGCTGGTGGCTATGATTAAAAACAATGTGAGGATGTGAGGAGCCGTACAACCCGTGACGTCACGCGCACATCGTCTGCTACTTCCGGTACAGGCAAGGCTTTTTTATTAGCGACCAAAAGTTGCGAACTTTATCATCGATGTTCTCTACTAAATCCTTTCAGCAAAAATATGACAATATCGTGAAATGATCAAGTATGACACATAGAATGGACCTGCTATCCCCGTTTAAATAAGACAATCTCATTTAACAAGCGTTCCAAAGCTGTTATTCTGATATAATAGTGGGCAGCACAGTGGTAGAGGGGTTAGTGCGTCTCCCTCACAATACGAAGGTCCTGAGTAGTCCTGAGTTCAATCCCGGGCTTGGGATCTTTCTGTGTGGAGTTTGCATGTTCTCCCCGTGACTGCGTGGGTTCCCTCCGGGTACTCCGGCTTCCTCCCACTTCCAAAGACATGCACCTGGAGATAGGTTGATTGGCAACACTAAATTGGTCCTAGTGTTTGAATATGAGTGTGAATGTTGTCTGTCTATTTGTGTCCCCCCCAAGGGGACCGAAAGCAATGGATTTCGAGTGGGTCTGACATGAAATAGCTCGGTTGGTAGAGCGGCCGTGCCAGCAACTTGAGGGTTGCAGGTTCGATCCCCGCTTCCGCCATCCTAGTCAATGCCATTGTGTCCTTGGGCAAGACAGTTTACCCACCTGCTCCCAGTGCCACCCACACTGGTTTAAATGTAACTTAGATATTGGGTTTCACTATGTAAAGCGCTTTGAGTCACTCGAGGAAAAAGCGCTATCGATCCATCCATCCATCCATCCATCCATCCATCCATCCATCCATCCATCCATCCATCCATCATCTTCCGCTTATCCGAGGTCGGGTCGCGGGGGCAACAGCCTAAGCAGGGAAGCCCAGACTTCCCTTTCCCCAGCCACTTCGTCCCGGGGGATCCCGAGGCAATCCCAGGCCAACCGGGAGACATAGTCTTCCCAACGTGTCCTGGGTCTTCCCCGTGGCCTCCTACCGGCTGGACGTGCCCTAAACACCTCCCTAGGAAGGTGTTCAGGTGGTATCCTGACCAGATGCCCGAGCCACCTCATCTGGCTCCTCTTGATGTGGAGGAGCAGTGGCTTTACTTTAAGCTCCTCCCGGATGGCAGAGCTTCTCACCCTATCTCTAAGGGAGAGCCCCGCCACCCGGCGGAGGAAACTCATTTCGGCCGCTTGTACCCGTGATCTTGTCCTTTCGGTCATGACCCAAAGCTCATGACCATAGGTGAGGATGGGAACGTAGATCGACCGGTAAATTGAGAGCTTTCCCTTCCGGCTCAGCTCCTTCTTCACCACAACGGATCGGTACAACGTCCGCATTACTGAAGACGCCGCACCGAGTCGCCTGTCGATCTCACGATCCACTCTTCCCCCACTCGTGAACAAGACTCCTAAGTACTTGAACTCCTCCACTTGGGGCAGGGTCTCCTCCGCAACCCGGAGACGGCACTCCACCCTTTTCCGGGCGAGAACCACGGACTCGGACTTGGAGGTGGTGATTCTCATTCCGGTCGCTTCACACTCGGCTGCGAACCGATCCAGTGATCCTCTCTGAGCTGCTACCTTACCGGGGTAGAGGAGTTTGCGTGGCTCAATGATCCTAGGAGCTATGTTGTCTGGGGGGTTTTCATGCCTCCTGGTAGGGTCTCCCAAGACAAGCAGGTCCTAGGTGAGTGATCAGACAAAGAGCAGCTCAAAGACTTCTATGGAATTACAACAAAATGAACTCAACTCAGAAAAAGTGCTATATAAATATAATTTCTCTTCACTTCACTTCACTACTGTGAAAGTTCAATCCATAGATCCATAATGGATCCAACACAGTAGCGAGAGTCCCGTCCATAGTGGAGCCAACAGGAAACCATCCCAAGCGGAGGCGGATCGGCAGCGCAGAGATGTCCCCAGTCGATACACAGGCGAGCGGTCCATCCTGGGTCCCGACTCTGGACAGCCAGTACTTCATCCATGGCCACATTTTAAAGGGTAAAAACTATTTAAACAATAAATAAAAATCACAACTTTAAAAGCACAGAGGACCACACAACTCACATGGTGTTAAAAGCCAAAGAATAAAAGTGGGTCTTAAGACGAGACTTAAAACACTCCACCATGGGAGCAGTTCTAACATGGAGGGGCAGAGTGTTCCAGAGCTTAGGACCGACCACAGAGAAGGCCCTTGTCTCCCCTGGTTTTAAGTCTGGTCTTGGGCACCACGAGCTGGAGCTGGCTCTCGGAAGGAAGGGAGAAACGAACGTAGGAAGGAACAAAGGGAAAAAGGAACCAATGAAGGAACGAAGGAAGGAAGGAACGAACGAAGGAACGAGTAAACGAATGAAGTAACGGAGGGAGGAAGGAAGGGAACGAACGAACAAAATAAGGAACAAAGAAAATCACAATTTTAAAAACACAGAGGACCACACAACTCACATGGTGTTAAAAGCCAAAGAATAAAAGTGGGTCTTAAGACGAGACTTAAAACACTCCACCGTGGGAGCAGTTCTAAAATGGAGGGGCAGAGTGTTCCAGAGCTTAGGGCCGACCACAGAGAAGGCCCCTGTCTCCCCTGGTTTTAAGTCTGGTCTCGGGCACCACGAGCTGGAGCTGGCTCTCGGACCTCAGAGCTTGCGCAGGAGTGTACGTTTGGATGAGGTCCGAGATATAGCGAGGGGCCAGTCCATGTAAAAGGGGTCTGAAACTCATTTTACCTGGGGGGCCACTGATGCAGAGTCTGGGTGAGGCTGGGCTGCAAGAAAAGATTTCTTAAATTTTTTTTTGCATGCTCCTCAGCATGTCTAGTTGTATAATGACGTTTCAAATTGTGACCCTTGTACACCGCAACTTTCTCTGTGCTCAACAAAGAAATGTTGTATCTCCTACTTTTCCTGGAATTATCTTTGCTCATCACGGACCTTTCTCTTCACTGCAGGCTTTGTTGTGGAATATATGTGTATTTCGTTGACGCCCGGAGAATAATGTTATTTCTGCAATGTGTGTCGTACCGCTTTTCCTGGCGGTCGGATAACGAGCGCAAAAAAGTGACGACTCCCGAAGTGTTATCCGGCGTCATATAGAAATATATGTAGTGTTCATCGTGTGAGGCAATGCAAATTAACCAATAAAAAAAACTAATTGGTCCAGGTTATCGGGGACTGTTATAACTGACGGACAGGTGTCGCGGTGTGACTGCAGCCAGGCACGTAAGAAAACCCTCGTCTCCATGGCAACGTCTCTGTGGCTTTCACTCATTTACCGCTTTTCCACTGATGCAGGGGTAGGCAACCCAGAACGTTGAAAGAGCCATTTTGAATCCAAATAACACAACGCTGTTAAGCGCCATTCATATAAAACATTAAACTTTCATATTAAGGTGGGGGCCGCAAAATAACGTCTCGCTGGCCGCAATTGGCCCGCGTGTCTGAAACCTGTGATGTAAAGCTTTAAAAACAAACAGCAATGTTTTAAAATCAATTCTAAAATGAACAGCGAGCCAGTGCAAATCCTCAAAAATCGGGGTTATATGCTCGCCTTTCCTGGCCCCGTGTTCTGGACTAACTGCAACCGAGAGAGAGCTTTTTGGCTAATGGCAGCATAAAGTGCATTGCAGTAGTCAAGGCGACTTGAAATAAAAGCATGCACGACTTGTTCAAAAAGGTTAAAAGATAAAAACGGTTTTTACCTTTGCTAAAAGACCAAGATGATAAAAACACTATTTCATAAACGCCATTGACTTGTTTGTCAAGTTTAAAATCAATGTCTATACTGACGCCAAGGTTGGTGACCTTGGGACGCACTTCATTTTGCAATGGTCCCAAGTCAGTGAGGGCTGGACCAAAAACTAAAATTTCAGTTTTTCCCTCATTCATTATTTAAAAAATCTGGGCTAACCAAGCCTTGACGTCGCACGGACAGTTCAGAAGGGGTGTCAGGGGGCCGTGGCCTTTTGAAATCAGCATAAAAGTGATAAGACACTCCATACCTCTTAAAAATCTCTCCAAGAGGGAGGAGATATAGAGCGAGTTTTACTGCAAGTTAGAAGTAAAATGTAATGTAAAGCGCCCTGTCATTTATCGAACACAGGGGTAGGAAACCTATGGCTCTCGAGCCAGATGTGGCTCTTTTGATTACCGCATCTGGCTCTCAGATAAATCTTACAGTTGTGATCAAAATTATTCAACCCCCACACAATTTTGGTGTTTTAGCAAGTTGGACATTTATTCCGTATTTTGTTTATAGTCATATCAAATAAAGATGTGTCAAATAGACAAATGCAACTTAAATTGTAACACTGTATTTTACAAAATACCATAAAAGGACATTTTTCTTAATATCTCATTGACAAAATTATTCAACCCCTTGAAGATCATAACTCTTAAGAACAGAATTTGAATAAGGTCTTTTCAATCAGGTGTTGAAAACACCTGTAGATGTGATTAGAACCACAACAAGCAACAATTAAACTGATTGAAAAAGACTGACGCTCAGCTTCTTGTAGATGGTCAATGGTCTATTTGCAACATGGTGAAGTCCAGGGAGTGGTCAAAAAAGTCAAGAGAGGAGGTAATTTCTCTTCATAAGAAAGGATATGGATATAAAAGAATAGCAAAGACATTACACATTCCAAGAGACACAGTTGAGAGCATAATTCGCAAGTTTAAAGCTTAAGGCACAGTGGAAACACTACCTGGGCGTGGTAGAAAGAGGATGCTGTGTGCGTACAGCGGTGAAAAACCCCCGGGTAAAAGCTGAGGAACTACAACAGGACATTGCAGAGGGGGGAACGCAGGTTTCGTCCCAGACAATAAGGCATGCACCACGAGATGGAGGCCTCCATGCCAGAACTCCCAGGCACACCCCACTTCTGACTAGCAGGCACAAGAATAATAGACTCCCGTATGCCAAAAATCATCCTGACAAACCCCAAAGGTTTTGGGAAACTGTTCTATGGAGTGATGAGATAAAACTGGAACTCTTTGGGCCTATGAATCAACGTTATTTCTGGAGGACAAAAAATTAAGCTTACAAAGAGAAGAACACCTTTCCGGGAATCTCCAGCGCGTTCAAGGCATTATGAATTCTATTTCCTAGCAGGATATATTAGCTGCAAATGTCATGAAGTCAGTGACGAAGCTGAGGCTTGGGAGACGTTGGACCTTCCAACAGGACAACGATCCCAAGCATACTTCCAAATCAACATCAGAGTGGTTGCAGAAGAAGGGCTGGAAGACTCTGGAGTGGCCTTCACAGTCGCCAGACCTAAATCCTATAGAAAAGCTGTAGTGGGACTTGAAGAAGGCAGTTGTAGCACGCAAGCCCAAGAATATGAATGAACTGGAGGCCTTTGCCCAAGAGGAATGGGCTAAAATACCTGTAGATGGTTGCAAGAAGCTTGTGTCCGGTTATGTATCACCTTTGAAGGATGTCATTACTGCCAAAGGGTGTTCTACTAAGTACTAAAGATGCATGTAACTAGGGGGTTGAATCATTTTTTCAATGAGATATTAAGAAAAATGACCTTTTTTGGTATTTTGTGAAATACAGTGTTACAATT